>NC_044208.1:2830260-2962760 GCF_900880675.1 Sparus aurata
TACAAATATGGAGACGATGACAGTGTGTACAGGTCAAAGAAAAACTCCATGGTGCAGCAGGTGTGTGTGCTCTCTAACTCCTCACCACAGAGGCTGATGCAGCTTACACAGATGACCTGCTCTGTTGTATCTGATGCTCGTGGGGAGACTCTGCCATTGAGTCCAGCCCAAGTGGCCCCTCAAAATCAGGAGAGGCCCAACAGCTCAAACCAGCAGCCAGCACAGACTTGCCTGCCAAGTCACGGTGACATCAATGGTCTACAGCAGCAGGGGGTGGTGGAGCGGCGCAACCCTCTGGACAACAGGAAGCCCTCATGCAGTAGCGATGAGTCAAATGGACCTCACTGCTCAGTCCAGCCACGGTACGCAGGACCTCGACCCACACTGATGGCCGGCCACATGGAGATCCCAGCAGCCTTGAGGATCCCGCAGAGGAGGCAGAGCAGAGTGAGTGTTTGTAAGGAACTCAGTGACATGAGTGATTCTCCTGAGAGCGACCATTTCCCCACGGCCAGGAAGTGCAGTTTTATGTCCCGAGGACTGTCGGAGGGCAAGCTGGCCTCTCTGTCTGACAGCACCAACTCTCAGAGTGGAACTGACATTGAGGCCCAGCACCTCAACCAGGGAGAGAGTCCAATTATGACCCCGCCACCTCCTGCCAGTGGGAGGAGGATGTCCATGGTGAGTACAACAACATATTATCCAGTCATATCCTATCTTAGCCTTTAAAGCAACAAATGTCACTACCTGGCTATCATTGAATATATTAATGATGTACAGTGTAACTTAAAGCAACAAAATGTAACTTCCTGGAGGAAGATACTTGATTGTCGAATGTCTTCGCCAGGTCGTAAAATACTGATTCTTTGGGTTGGCGTCCATTTTGAGCATGCCAACTTTCAGGATTTGGTGACCTGGGGATGAGTCTCAACAATTCCGTCTCCAGGAAGTTACATTTTGTTGGTTTAAACATGAGCTAAAAAAAAAAGCAGTGTCACTTATGGAAGATTCACACATATCACACAAAGCAAATGAATATATCTATCAAAGCCACCAACTTGTGTCAGTGAAAGTAAGGACAGGATATTACCAGGGGCAACAGCAGGGCTGGTATTCTTTCCGCCTTGTGAGTCTGTGTGTGTGTGTGTGTGTGTGTGTGTTATCATAGCAAAACGTGATCGTAGAGACACCTATTGTTGTGCCAACAGCCACATGTTTTGAGTACATTTGCAACTTATTATATGTCTGTCCCAGATTTGTCAACACTTTAGCATCACACCTGTGCAAGACGGAGTCTCAAAACTTTACAGATGTGTAATTGAGATCAAAATGAAGACCAAGTACATAGATGGGTCTAATCTTAGCAAGGGCACCAGAAGAAGTAGAAAATGAAATACCAATACATATAACACTGCATCTAAATAAATAAAAACATGCCTTAATTTGATTCATTTTCATTCAGACATTAAAGGCCCAGTTTGATGGATTCGGGGGCCTATATGATTTTCATAATTTTGTTTCATTCATGTATGTACCTGAAACTAAGAATCATGTTTTTATTGCCTTAAAACGAGCGCCCTTTTCTACAGAGTCTGTTGTCAGCCATGTTGCACCAGCATGTTTATACAGTAGCCCAGAATGGACAAACCAAACACCGATTCAAGAGAGAGCATTTTACATTGTTCAAAGCCACTGTAGAGTGAAGGGAGGGGTATTAAGTTGGTTGCAACCTGCAACCTTACTGGTTGATTAAATTCTACTGGATGTTTAAATCTTTAATATTCACTTCCCTCTCTGGTTAAAAAACTTTGGGTTTGTTACACCTTAGAACCACTGAGTAGGGTGTGGTTGACAAGGTCAGACCTGTGCTGTATTGAACCTGTAACCACACCTACCAGGGATGTCAGATGAAAGTCCAACCACAGTTGGTTAGTAAAAACAAGATTTCAAATGTTATTAAGAAAAATGTGTTTCACTAAAAAGCTACATTAACAACATTTCTGTCTGTCTTTCAGAGCATGATTCTGGAGCTGTCTTCAATCATGAAAAAGTAAACAGAAAATGGACATTTTGTGACTAAGCTAGAAGCGAATGAGAGTTTCAAAGGGACCAAGGGATCCTGATCGCATAGCGAATCTTATCCTGTCACTCCACTCCACAAAAACAATTTTGTTTTCACAGTATGTTTAGACAGTATGGATTTTGCATGAACAAGAACTTCACTTCAGACATGTTAACATGATATTCCACAGACAAAAGAAGCTTAATAATTTATTTCATGTACATTGCAAATTATATCTCCAGTAGCTGATTACTTACTTTTTAGGGTGGTGGGTAGTTTTAAGAGACCATCAATAAAATCTGAATCCAAATTTGATTTGGCTCAAAGCATATGTGATAGCTCATAAAATGAGACCAAAAACCTGTTGCAATGATTTTTGACTGAGGATTGTAATTAAAGTTTGTGGAATTGGCATCCACAAAAAAGATGAGAGGACTCTCTAAACCAGTGTTTAGATTTATCATTATACCGAATGGGCCAGAGAAAAAAGGGCTCTTCAATTTCAGCCTTTTGGTTTGACAAAACGTAACCTAAAATTGTTTATGAATATATCTGCTTTTAATTGTGAATACTTCTGTTGTTCTGTTGTTTTTTCTATTAAATACTTTTCCCTCCTGAGCTGGAATAAAATGTTTTGTCTGTTGTTTCATCTAAAGTCAACCCACTAATCAGAAAAAAGGTTGGCAGTTTCTGCAAATCACAAATATTTTGAAATGGACAATGCTGTGTTTCTGGTCTGGTTAGGTTTAGGCACAGAAAGCATGTGGTTAGGGATAGGAAAATATAATGTTTTTGCTTAAAATACCCTGCTTTTGTCTCCATTAGCATGGCTGGTCATTGTTTGGAGGTCTCCTTAAAAATACCCATTGGTGTCATACTTTCAAATGTTGAAACAGTCTTGAACAGCAGTCACTGTCACCTGCCAATATGACATTCAGGTCATAAACATGTAATGTCAACAACAATATGGTATGTATGAGACACACAAATGTGAACAAATCAGGGGCTTGCATAAATGTTCACTGCCACTATTTTTTCTGGCCACTGGGCTGTTGAGATTCTTGGTCTCACTTCACTATGAATTTGGTCACAGAACACAAACAGTACTCATTCTGCTGTGTGACAATTAGTTTAGGGTCATTTGAAAAAAACGCAAAATTATGTAAGAATATGCACCATAAATGCATAATATTAACTGAAAAGATAGAAGCCCACATCACAATACAAGGCCTTAAGACCTTAAAGAATAAGTCCAGCCAAAAATGAAAATTCAGTCATAATCTACTCGACTCCAAGCAGATGGAAAGTTTCAGGTGAAGTTTCTTAGTCCAAGCAAAGTCGTCAAACAACATTGCAGCATTCTGGGTGAACTTATCTTTATAGCTGTATTAATCACTTTTTTTCTTATGAACAATGGGTCCAATTACTATTTGCTTTACAATTTAAGTTCAATCGAATGCTTTCAATAAAAAAAGAAAAAACTAAAATAATTCACTGCATGCTACCTTCCCAAAGATGAAGTTAGAGACTAGCTGGTTAACAGTTGTTAACGCATTCACCATATCAACTTTCTGATTTCAGAGTTTATACGGTTGTATGTCAGTGTTATGTTTGCAGATCAATTAATGTAGCTTTGAAACTGATTAGAATTGTGTCATGTAATTGCAATAACATCCACAATAAAGAGAACATGATATGCACGTTTCTTTATTTCATAAAGAGAAATGGTGTCTAGACAAAAAAGTAATTTATAGAACACTAGCAATTGAAATGAATGAAAATGGGGTTTGCACAATACCGTATTTACAATGGTTATTAAGTCATTTTAATTAATTAGGGTCATGTAGCATTTAAAAATTATAAAGGTAAGAACTCTTAGTAGAGAATAAGCAAATAACAGCTATTTCAAATTGACAATATTAACACAAAACAATCATCTAGAAAAAGAAAGAAAAAAAACAACTTGAACTACAAGCTTAAGAGCTATTACATTAAACATGATGCACCAAAATCTACTAATACAATAATCCATATAATCTGTGTAAAAAGCATGTAGAAAAAACACCTGATGCAGTTTGCTGATACAGTCATTGACCAGTTATGAGAGGTATGAAGGATTTCACAGGTAGATAAGTGTGAGAAAGTCCGCACTGGTGACTCGGGGATGGGGGCCCAGGCCCCTGCATACACTCACTTCACTTGAATGTGAACAATGGCCTCTGCAAGTTCTAAGGCATATATCGGAGGTGCACTTGTATCCATATAATGCTGACCCATCCCAAAAATTGGATTATAGACAAGTTCTTTGTCTCTTTACACAACACCAAGAACCAGTCCAATTGAACCGAGCATCAGTTTTACATGGCAAAAAATGTATTAAACATGACATGACACCTATTTGTAAACATTTTCCATTTTTATATTTTGCTCAATTCTCAGCCTGCGCTTTCAACCAAGATACCAGATTTTTTTTTCAATAAAGTTGAGGAATATGTGAGAAAGGCATGTGTTTGTTCATATTCTTTTACAGAACAACCTTTGGAGTTGACAAGCCAGTGTTTGTTTCAGAGAAGCAGCAACAAAACAAAGTTTAACCAAACAAGTCCACAGCAAAAAGGTACGAGCATTCAATTACAGAGTTACGGCAAAAGCAAAATTAAAAAAGTAACCAGAAGGATTCCTCTTATCCAAGAATCAAATTCTTAAATTCAGTATTTTCTATGCATAGAACTATTACCATTACATCATTTTTAAAGCTGCACTAATCAATATTAAAAAGGTTTGAATAACACGCGTGCTACCTGTCCAGAACCGAACAGCAGAGATACAAAGTTATCTGGTGATCATCGTGGAAGATTCACCAGCTAAAGATACAGATATATTTTCAGGAGGTGTTCGAGACCAAAAAATACTTAAAAGAAGAGTGAATATTGGCTCTGCATTCAACAGATAGACACAAACACTGCTCCGAAACAATGATCATGTTGCTCTCTGTCTGCTCGATGTCTAGCAGGCAGCCCTTTGCAAATGTTTAAGCCACTAAAAACTCTGTTAGTTAACAATAGAGAGCTGCAGGGATGACGTGTTTCTGTGGGCTAACCCAAAAGTTAGCATCAGCCTGGTTCCTTCAACGAAAAGCTGATAAGATTCAGTTGGATTTTGGATTATTGCATAAAATAAGATCTGTGGCAAACACAAGTTTATGCTACTTAGTACTTTTGTGCAGCAAGATAATCTTCACAGGTGAAGTCCACTTTTATCATTTGTGAAGCGTAAATGCAATCGCCAAAAGTAAAATGCTATCGCTGGACTATAAACTGACGGTTTAAAAGACCATGGTCACATGACTTTAACATCACCACAACTAAGATAGAAATTTAGAATCAGAACAGTTTGTAACTAGAATCTGCCTGTGAAGTGAATAGATGACCCCGACAGCCTCTGTTTGATGTAAAACACGTAAATGCTTTGAAATTTACATGTAGGGTGTTTGCGGAAAATATCCTAGGCTTGTGTTAACCACAGACTTTTTTCAAGCATCTTAACAAAAGTAGAAACGAAAAGCCCCCAAGTGGCCAAAAATCAATTAATAGTAACAAATCAATGTATGTGATGTTTTTTTAAAAACCTTTTAAACCCTTTCATTTGTCTAAGAAACCAAGTATTAAAATAAGTCTGCTATTGAGTGATACGGTGAGCACATTCAAATGCTTGGCACCCTGAGACACTAAAAGGTCACTTCACTCAAATGACAAAAAAACCCCCCAACATATTTTCTCACTTAGTTTCCTGCTCTGTAACCATGTACATAGTTTTTAGAGATTGTAGAGATTGTCGGAGGTACCTGCCACCACCCCAACAGAATGAAGCTAAACAGAATTCTAAACTTGATTTAAGTTTTCATTGGAACTGGCGAAAAATATTGTTCTCAACAATGTGATAAGTGTAGGCAAAAATCTCAAGCCTGGACATTTACTTTGTAACCAATACAACCAAAACTATCTGCATGACTAGCCGCACAAGTTATAAATGTATTTTTATCTATGTATCTTTTGTAATGTGAGTGAACAGACCCCTTAGACAACAGTTGACGTGTTGTAGATTTGGACATTGAGTAATCTCACCATCAAACCAGAGGATGCATGTTACTGTACAAACAGTTGGTGTTAGAGCATGCAGCAAGACTCAAAGAGCTTGGAGGTCTGGACAAAAAGCTTTTCTGACTGGAGAGTGTGCTTCAGGGGCCTCTGTGTGATGTGTCACCTATTTTAGTTAGCTCTACAGAAATCTAAAGATTTGTTAAATTGATTTAAAACAGAAATCCTGCTATGCAAAAACAAGAACGTGACCATTGTAGTATTATTCGGACATCTGAAAAGACACACTGGGGCCTTTGTTACAACAGTTTTGCTACAACACAAACTTCATGAATTCATTATCTCCAAACAGAAAAACATCAAGCAAAATTTAAAAAAGTACATGAATAGAAAATGAGTTGCATAATGTTTGCAGAAAAGAAGCTTCTGTAAAGTAGATGGTTCCACTTCAGTTTGCTGGCTTTAACCTGGTAGAATCTCCACATGGGTAAAAACTGGTTTGCTTCAGTAAATATGTGCACAACAATAAAAAACAGCACAAATAGGAAAAAGGGCTGAAACGTTACTGCCCACTCAGGCTGTGCCACAACATATGTACTGTGTGTGTATTGTATGAATATATGTGTCAGTGTGCATGTGTTTGTCTGTGTACGGGTACAAGGGCCAGTCTTTTAACAATTTAAAGACAGGTTTATAATACACACTTACTCTGTTCGGCTGTATACCATAAACAGTCTCACACGAGAGAACATATTTTAAACTACATCTAAAATTTACATCAGTTAAATTCAGGGGGAAAGCTTTTCATCCAAACTTTAAAGCCCCAATCCCAGATCATTTTTTGCTCAAGAAAAACAATTATTATTTTTTTGTTAGCCTTAAATAGGGTAATGAAACACTGTATTTAGTATTTCCTACAGCACTTTCTCTATGAAGTTGAACCTTTGTTGAATGTTAAACGTCTATAAAACTGGACACAGGACATTTCAAACTGCACACAAGGTCAGTTACGACTCTTTCTATTATTATTTTTTGATCCATGGAGGTTTTATATTACAAACCTTTGCTTGAGCTGAGGTAAACTTTTTAAGGAAATCTGTGAAAATATAAAGTCTATGGACAGAAAGGCCAGTGGGAGAAATTCTACCGCTCATATTCAGCGAGCTAGGAAGAAAATATTTTATAACCAGGAAGTTAACCTGGATGCAAAAACTTTCTTGACATTCACCCGAGGTGGGCAATTCTCATTTGGCTGAATGACTGCCATCTTTGTGTTTCCTATCTAATGCTTCTATATAAATCTATGCTGGCTCCACAGAAGGGGCTTATCAAGTGGTTGGCAGCTATCTTACACATAGCTGTTTCAATAGCAAGAAAGGAAAAACTAAAGCTTATTATCTTGCTTAATGTTACCATCATCAAACATTAGGGAAGAGTGTGGGTAGATTTATGATAGGGTCGAAACCTACAGTTACAATAATGTACTTTTGTTGGTTAAACTTCATGGAGGATGTAGACTAGTAGTGTGCATGCTAACAAAACCATTTCTGTTTAGCTTTGCTAAAATCATGATGGTTTTGTATTTTTAATAGCAAGTACTGTAGTAGATACTCACATGTCTTAGAGAAAGGTAGTAAACTTCAGTAACACTTTGAAGAAATGTTCAATCAGGTACAGAGGCGAGTGGAACACCGGCTAGCCGAGAGTTGACATTAGCTTCAGCTCTTTCTTAAGCTAACAGGGAGTGCTGTTTTGGATTGGGGCTTTAAAGCTCATTGAATAAAGCTTCACTTTCCAATTGTTTTCAACCTTGTACAGGAGTACTGGCTCTAGTTAGGGTTAAGATAATTCAGTTTGTTTATACATAGAAATTAAAAAAAATATAATTTAAAAGCAGACTGCTCCAGAGAGAACTTACGAGGCAAACAGAAGCTAGACAAACTAACTAGGCTTATAGCTATAGGCAGCATGCATGCACATCACAAAATAGGATGTTCAAACAAATGCACAATAAGGGCAAACATGTTACTATCTTAATATGATTGTTACTTAATCATTTGGACAACACATACACTGTTTTCACGTCAAATGAAATCTGAATTAGCTTATTCAATTCCTAAAGAAATACAAATCTAAGGTGTGAACAATCTTATACTAAACCTTTAGCTTCCTTTTGTGTTTAGGTTTCAGATACGTCTTCTTCATAGAGATATTTCTAATTGTATATTTGTATAATCGTATCCACAAGATGTTTCCTCTTGAAGTGCCAATTTAAGTGCTCCTTTTAAGGGGTCTCAAACAAAGACAAGGACCCTCATTGAAGTGCTAAATGGCTCTGAGCGCTTGGGGCTGGAAACAAAGTGCCTGAATTAAGTCAATTTATTTTCTTTCTTTCAAGAGGTGTTGGATTTTATTCAGGTTCAGTTTGAAAAAAATTAATGTCACTTAGATGTGGGCTGGGCTCTTTGCTCTCTCTCTGAACATCAAATGGCAACACTGAAGAAACCCAAAGCGTATCTGCGAGAGTGTACACAAATAGCATCTTTAAACACTGATAAGAAGTAAGATTTCCTCCAAAAAACACAAGGCAGAACTCTTTTTTTCACATTTGTAGAGGAGTCAAAAGGAGGAGAGGAGCTGGCCTGAGCCACACGTTCAGAAACGCGCCTTGAATGTCTAACTTTTATACATGCATGGGGCTCAAAATTCTACGCGTGTGTTGACGCATGTGTCTGTACTGTATGTACTGTATGTGTGTGTCTTAATGTGTATCGAGCTGATTTCCTGAGTATAAGAACACCCGCCGTAATGGGGAGTATTCGTTAGGCAGGACAGGAAACAGCAAAGCAAAGATTTTTCCCTTAGCAAAAAGGTGCTTGATAAAACCCCGGTGAAAAAGAAACATCTAAGCCTCTACCTGTACAAAACCACTGTTACAGTCATCATGCTCCGTACTATATACATATCTGCCAAACAAGCACTTGAAAGTCACCATTACAACATCCAAATACAATGGTATTGCTGATGAGTGGGAAATAAAAATAGCCATTTAACCGCCTGCAAAGACTTTTCTTTTTCTTTCACTTCAGTGCTGAGGAAGGCAAAGGAGGAATGTTTTCGGTTACAAGCCTGTACAAAGTTCTCCTGTACAGAAATACAAATGCAACACGCTTGAAGACATTTTTGCATATGAACATTTTACAGTCTAACTGCATCGTAACTTCCTCGTGTACAGAAGCCGTATTCTCATTTTTCATGAATTAGGTTGAACATTCAGAGGATTTTTCTTTTTCCTGAGTTTGAATTGCTGTGACGAAAAGGGCCACTGAGATATAGCGAGACAAGAAACACAGACAGTGAGAGAGAAAGACAGAAAGAGGTAGAGAAGATTGATAGAGACAGAGTGGGAAAAAAAGAGGAGCAAATGTGAAAAGAGAAAAGGCAGGAACAGAGATACTGTCGGTACACAGAGAGACAGAGAGAGCTGCTGTTTAGGTCCGATGAGGTTCAACTTTGAGTCGTGATGTGTGACACATGAAGAACAGAGTCTCCACTGTAGAGGTTGCTGCCGGGGCGAGTATAGCACCATTGTAAGGGTTTGGTGAGAAGTTCCCACTCTGTCATGGTAAGAGGAGAATACCTGGAGAACAGTATTGCTGCTGTTAAGACAACTTTAGTGTCAACCGTTCAAAAAAACAAAACAGAACAGCACAAAAAGACATAAATACAAACAAAGCTTGTTTTTCAGTGAACACTGGCAGAGGCTGACCATCTCAACAACCCAGAGAGAGGGTTTGTCAGAAGAGTAAAATTAAATAATAAAAAAAAACATCAAAAACAACAACACAGATAACCACCACTATTTAGTACAGTCCTTCCTCGGCTGCTCGTCGGTTGTACATTTTTCAGTCATTTCCTGGCAAAAATCGACTGTTACCGTCTGGTTGGATTTCTCCAGGCCCGACTTTGTGTACAAGCTGGCGTCCTGGCCGTCCATATCTCTGTCTGCCCCATTTCTGACGGCCGAGTCGGGCTCGCTCTCTGAGGGGCCTGGCGAGCCGTGGAAGCTGGGCTCTGGCGTGGCTGAGCCTGAGCGGGTGGTGAGGTCGATGCTGGTGGTGGTGTTGGTGGCGGGGCTGAGGGCAGGCTTGGGCTGGTGGGCAGCGTTGTTGCTGGCAGAGGAGTTGGCGGGCCGCAGCACGGGGCAGTAGTGGTGTAGAGACTGGACCTGCTCGGGGCTCAGCTGGACGTCCCTGCACACCTCCTGCGACAGGCAGGAGAAGTTCTCCCACAGCTCACCCATACACGCCTTCAGCTGGTTCCTCTCTGTCAGCAGCTTCTCCTTCTCGCACACCTGCGCGCGCGCACGGACGCGCACACACACACACACACACACACATACACACACACACACACACACACACACACACACAACATGACTCACTTCAGAGGTGCAGTTTGTAAGACATATTTTGATAGAAGCAGCAGAAGAAGCTCCCACCCACTGTCTACTGAATGATGTTCAATATTGTTATATTCAGTTCATTCAGTAAAACACTATACCTGCATTAGGTTTAAGATGCCTAAGCATAAGATGAGTCGGTCTATGTAGTGGAAATACATAAATATCTTATAAATTGGTGCGACATGACCAGAGAAAACTGAGAAAAGGGTGGTTGGTTTCGAAACAAAAAACAGTATGGTAACCTGCTGGTAACAAACAGTATCACATTATAGGTACATAGAATGCTAAAATATGTTTCTGAAAACATATTTTCAGGGAAACAGGCCAGACCAAGGAGAAGCCCAACTACCACAGCTTCACAGCCCACACACTCAGTGTCGCCACCAGAGTCCACTCTGATGGTGTGAAAGTGCTGATGGAATAGAGCTGCTCTATACAATTATCTACCCATTTGAGAGCTACATCACATCTTTTCCTTTGGTTTGCTCAGGTAGTAGGTGAGGTAAATGTTATCCCTGATGACAGGTGTCTTGGGAGTGCCTCCGAGACAGATGACAGCTGGAGACAGTAAGCAGTCGACTCACCAGTTTTCGGATCTCACACTCCAGGTTCAGGATGCAGTCAAGTTTCCTCTTGCGACAGCGCTGTGCTGCAATGCGGTTCTTACTCCGCCGCCTCACGTCATGGATAAACTCAAGCTGTTCCGAGGTCAGTTTGTGCATTTTCACCAACATTTGGAAGTCATTCCGTGGAAGATTTGTGATCTGATCTACGGGGAAAGGCAGCTTCACCTGGAATAGAAAGAAAAAGAGAGGACAGATGTAATTATTACTGAGCATTATTTGTTGGGCTGAATTTGCTGATACATCTATCTTTTGTATGGAGTCTAAAGTGGCCACAACTGTAGCTTGCTCATAAGTAGAACTGATGGTTCTAGAGAAACATTATTATCATGGTGTTGTAGGAACAGCAACAGGGCAGTATCAGATAGACCTCTGTTCATTAGACGTAAATGGTTGCTCTGTAAATGGTGCAACGAAGCCAACAGGAGACTAACGTAGATGTCAACACACTCTGTACCCATCCACACAAACCTGAGAAAAGGTCTGAACTGAGTGAAATTAGGTTAAGTTAATAGTTATTTGACTGTCATCCAAATAGTATTTATAGAAGAACTACATAGTACCACACATGAAACCAACTACTTGCAGCCCTGATTTTATCCCTACCAAGCTTTTTAAAGAGGTTATTGACACTGTTGGACCCAGTATTTTATTGATCATTAATAGCTCCCTAAAAAGTGTCATTTTCCCACACTCACATGCTGTGGCCCAACCCCTTTTAAAGAAACCAAACCTCGACCTTTGATTCTTAACAATTTTAAGCCAATTTCTAAGCTTCCATTTTTATCCAAAGTTTTAGAAAAAGTAGTTTCTACGCAACTTTCATGTTTTATGTCTCACAACAACATCTTTGAGAAATTCCAGTCTGGTTTTAGAGCTTTAAACTGCCCTCAAGGTAACCAACAACCTTCCTTTAGCAGCCGACAGGCGAGAGAGTGCAATTTTAATCCTTTTAGATTTAAGTGCAAGTTTTGACACTGTTGATCATGCCATTTTATTAGACCACCGAAAACCTGGGTTGGCATCAGGGGTGTTGCTTTTAGTGTAGATTAGTTAATTAGTCTTCAACTACAATGCCCATTACCTGTGTTATACCACAAGGTTCTATTTTAGGTCCAATTTTATTTTCTATTTATATGCTCCCACTCGGCCGGGTGATTGAACAAGATACGAACTGCTGGATGGCTCTAAATTTCCTACAACTCAATAACTCAAAAACCAACTGCTGCAGAATTCAGCAGCTAGGCTTCTAACTGGTTTTAACAGACGACACCACATTACCCCAGTCCTAGCTTCTCTTCATTGGCTTCCAGTCTGTTTTAGAATTGACTCTAAGATTTTACTGATCACTTTTGAAGCACTCTTGAGTCTATAGCAGACATTATTAGATCCTCAGGCGGGGCCCCTCTAATTGTTCCAAAGTCGAGGCTAAAAACTAAAGGTGATAAGGAGTTAAGGCTCACAGGATCGGTAACTTCTTTTAAATCACTTCTTAAAACACATCTTTATAGACTTGCATTCATGTGATTCTTCCTTTTACTTTTACTCTAACCTTTTGAGTTTATCATATACAATTATTTGTTTACACACACACACATATATATATATATATATATATACATATATATATATATATATATATATATATATATATACATGTATGTATATATATATGTACACACACACACACACACACACACACACACACACACACATATATATGTATATACTATAAAGTCTATGTTTGTTTCTGGGCACTGACTGTACTGGCTGCTGTCACTTTTGCATGAACAACAAAAACACCTCTAAACAGTCTGCTCTCTTATTAAACATCTCCTCTGTGAGTCAATGACGGGATTAATGGTGGATGATTTACCAGGCGAGTCAATGTATCATTATATCACTTGGCGCAGTAGCTGAATTTGACCACAAGATGGCAGAAGAGCACTGCTCCACGTGCCTCACAGGATTCAGTGAGCAGACAGCTCTCTCTGCCTCATATTTAACATGTAGCGATATTTCAAGCAAAGGGGAAAGGGTGATGCAAGAAGAGGCCCTCTACATCTGTCCCTTGGCACCTGGAAGGCTTTCAGTATGACAGATTACGGGGGGCAGTGACTTGTCAACCTGATCCAAATCAGTGTCAGGTGATTTGTGGGGGCATGAATATCTGCACCAGCAACTAGGAGCAGTGTTCACAGGATGCAGAACAAAAGAAGTAGTTGAATAAATGCAGCAGTGATTTGGCAGTGGCAACCAAAACTAGAAAGCTGTGTGGTATCTCTTCACTGATATGAGAGCATATCAAGGTTTGTATGTGTTTTTTTTTTCTCAGTTTGGAGAGCAACAATAAGTCAGCCTCTCTCCCTCAGGTGATGGCAAACCTTATGATAAGCACATCATAGGCAGATCCACCCCAGCGGTATCTATGTGCACCAGGGAGCTGTAGCTTTAGGCGGCGAGTGAAGCAGTGGAGGCATAACAAAGAGCCAGAGGAAGACAGCCGGAAAGCTTGGCAGAGATGAGAGAAGCTGCAGCTCTCTTTCTCCGCTTACTTTCCATCTCCCTCCCTGTGGCTGCCTCTGCAGAGTGCAGGAAGAACAAAGTCAAACAAAGGAGGAAGAGAGGAGAAAGAGGAGCAAGCGAGCGACTCCACACTCCCACTGTACCTGCTTTCTCGAGCAGGGCCAGATGCTCCCCTGAGACTGTTAACGCTCAGACGACGGCTGCATAGGCTGCAGCACAGGCAGCTCAGCTCTGTTTCTCCACCAGACTGTGCACAGCAGTGGCTGAGGCGTCACCTGGTGTAAGCGCTGCACTTGCGGGAATATAGCAAGGTGCCTACTCATGACAGAATTGACATTACTACTCAGTGAAGAGAAAATCTAGATGTCAATCTACTCCTGAGAGAGAAAATGGCTTGAGTTTCCTCATTAGAAGTGCAGCCCTCTGAGCCGCCAGGAGCCCTATTTCTCATCTCAGTTCGACATCTGCATGCAGACACATGAATAAATAATGGCCCGAGCTTTCAAGGCCACACGAGGCTCTCACTACTTTGCCAGGGCATGACAACTCTAGCCTCAAAGAGAAGCACAGGGAAAGCTCTAAAACATCAGTAGGAGCTGCCAGCTCCCTCTAAAGCTTAAATGTTTGTGATTAGATAGCTTGTGTACCATACTGCACAGCAGTGTGAGCATTTACACTACAGGAACTGACAGGATCTTTGTCCAAACCAGGCTAGAAAGAGAAGGGGGTAGGAGACGCTGCAACCTCGTGATGGTTTCTTTCTCCCCCTCATCCACCAGCCACTGGTACGCAGGGGATGGCTAAATTTAGCCGCTCCACCACAAGAACCAGTTCAGCAGCAAGGCTGGGATGACAGAGTATGCTTCAACGTTGGCCATAAATTCACAACCAACTGTTCTGGATTTACATTTCTTTCTCAGTTCTCTTCATTCCTCCTCCCTACCCTCAGTCACTCTCTTTCTCTGGGTCATTATGCTGTAAATGGGGTGCAGAGTGATATGTAGGGCTCATCTTTTATCAGGACCAGCGCTGTGCAGCCTCAAAATACTACTTACATGACAAGAGAACAAGTCAGTCAGAGGGTGGAGCTGATTAATTTTCCCTGCTGATGGATGACATGTTGTGGTTTTATTTTCTAAACTGTGGATAAAATCAGTTTGATCTTGTGACTGCTCATGTTTTTTGTCCTTTTGGGACATGTTTTTAGCAATGCTGTTAACTATTATGATATCACAGGGTACATGAACAGAGAATTACAAAAAACTTTTTGAGTCAGGTGTGAAGATTCAAAATAAACCCATGTCCGTGCATCCAGTTGACATTAGCTTAAATTAGTTTTGCAAAACTGTTCCTCAAAATCCTTACAGAAAAAAACACGTGTGATGTGTAACACAGAATTTTAGATGTGGTCTCACATGTGCCGTATTCTCAGGCACACGTGATTTTGGACATTTCACATATGCAGCACTTGGAGGCACATGCGGTTTTCTGATGTTTCACATGAACTGCTGTTTGTGTAACACTCCACAGCAACAACATAAACAACCACACACCTTTTATGCTAAGCTAGGCTAACCACATCATGACGTTGGCTCAATATTTACACACAAACTAATTTTCCAAAAGTTTGCTGTAAAATGACACATATTCTGGGTAAATTCTTGCTTCATTCTTGTACAACACTATCCAAAGACTGTTACATTGTTCATTTTAAATCAAGTTTAGATTGTCCATTACTAGTTAAGTAGGATATCGTTGCAGTGTGTGTGAGGCTGAGCAGCTGGCAGCCTGCAGAAGGGAGAGACATTAGGCGAGGTGTAGCAGGGGGGACAGCTCGATGGATGACCCGGACTGAGAGGGGTCACTGCTCTCTGCACTCACCTGCAGTCTCTTGACCAGCTCTAAAGCTTTAACATTCCCACAAAACATTTTTCTATATTGGCAGCACTTTCACACAAAGGCCCCGAGGCTTTCATCTGGCAGTTTGCTTTCAAAGCTGAAGCAATTTTCTAAAATGATTGCTGCTTGGCACCTCTGGTTCAGGTCTGTGTAATACGTGTCCCCTATCTAATCCAAACTAAAATGAGATCTTATCTATATGTGAGCTTTAGAATGCTTCACATTTGTGTTTCTCCGTAACTAACCCTGTTACATCTCACATGCTTGTAAATGGGATTAAAGTACAGCAGCAACACATGCATGTCCCAAGTCAGATCTTAATGAAGATATTGCTGAGCAGTTCAGTAGTAACTGCTTTATCTCAGGGGTTGAAGGAATGATTTGCAACAGTTCCAGATACATTCATTACCGTTTTGCTTCTCTCTTGCTGGATACTGTAATGAAAAATAGAATCAGCATGTATTGAGTTTATAAAAAGCTTTATTCATAAAAGTTTGGAATAAACACAATGTGTATTTTTACCAATTTCTTCACATCATGAACTAGAATAGTGTGTTCAACCTTATCAACAGAAAATTAAAAAAACAACACCAATATATAGAATGTGCAGCACTGGACACACTGTTTGATTGCAAAGTTATTCCTTGGAATTTGTGCTCAAAAACCCCACAGTACTGGCTGCCAATCTGCATCGACGTAGCCAAAATCAACACAACAAGAATCTGACGGATCACAACTGCAAGGTAGCTGGATGGTAAATGTCTCAGTACCTCCTAAGCCTCAGGACTACCACAGGATGTAAGGCCCTGCAGAGGAAAGGAGTCTTTTCTGTGCCCCATCTGACCCTGAGGCCCACATTTGCTTTGGCCGAGCCGTAGAGCCAACCTGGGAATCTCCACTTCATCCTGATCACACACTACACCACCATCTATCTTTTAGAAATGCACAGAAATATCTCCTTTATTTGGTCCCTATATTTGTCCCAATCCACTCAGCGCTCCAGAGCAACCTAGTATTTACTCCAGGGGTGATATGGGAAATAATGAAGAGGCACTGTATCTCATGTCCTTGTTACAAATTTGTTTTGTATTTGCATGAAGCTAGATAAATATAGATTTCAAAGTAAAATGCTTTGGTAAACAGCATTCCTCCTGCTTAATTTGAACAAGTCTACCTCTGCGGACTCTGTAGGCTCCCTGTGTTACCATAAGTACATCTTTTGTATGAATTGTCATTATCAAATATTGATTTAACATGGAAGAGAATGGGCAAACATTTACCTCAGCTAAAACTTTATCAAGTCACTTGAAAAAGGTACCAGTGTGTAAGATTTCATCCGATGTCCTATGTATTAACACTACTGGATGTGACTAAAACAAGTAAACTGCTCCACAGGCAACATTATGAATAGCAAATCCGACTCAGACCGCAGCCACATCATATCTAGAGTAGAGCAAAGGTTCTCTGGTAATGTGCAAGGGTAGCAGAACTGATATTAAGGTCTGTGCACTTCCTGTCACACGTACGTTCTATTTCATGTTTCGTATGATAAAAAACAAACAAACAATGTGCTGATGTATCAGAACTACTTCCACATTCCTCCTACTCACTTGGAGATCAATATTTGTAATGCTGTGGCCCGACGATGCACGAGAAAAAGCTCAACGCCTACATTGTAGCCAGGAGCTGGAGCTCTGAGAGACACCGAGAGAGGAGACAGACTGAGGTACAAATGGTACTGTATAGAGATGTATGGTACATTCTCAGCTGGGATGATTCTGCAGCAGCATGACCTCAGGACAGTGCTGAACATTAGTTGTGACCTGTGTGAATGCACGCTATGATCGCCTCACTCTACATGAGAACTTTAATGTGGTTCTGCTTGGAAGCCATTGCAAAAGGAAGTCGAAGTCAAGTTTGCTAAAGAGCTTACACTGAGGAGTTAAAAAAAATCAGTTAACTGACAGAATGTCACTTACAAAGTAATATTTATCAAAAGTTTGCTACATTTTAGAGTGTATTGAATGTAGAAATTCAACTGGATTCAACGTTGGCAGTTAAGAGATAACGTAAGATTAAGATTAATGTCCTTAAGTTAGTACTGTCCATTACCAAGTAATATATCAATTAAAATTAGACAACATCAGCCACCAATGTTGGCTAACTTAGCTAACATTAGCCATCATGGCCATACCATACAGTGTAACCAACTGAATATGGAAAAGTTTTGTGCTGCTTTTCATTCAACTTTAATTTGGCAGTTAATAGATAATGATGAATGTTAAAACAGTGTAATATCACAACCTTAAACTTACTGAACTGACCCAGCAAAGTCAGTAACATAAGCTAATGTAAGCCACTATAATTGGCTAGCGGTCATACCAAACCAAGTAAGGCTGTAGCCACAAAAGAGTGCTCTGAAGAGAGCATAAAGACCTGTAATTGCAAAAAAATTTAACTTTTTTGTGGGACGACGATCAACACAAGCAAAGGGTCATAAAGCTAGTGAACTTACTCAGTACTATCAGTTAAACAAAATCAATCCAAAGTTTAAACATAGCTTACAAAAATATATTGGTCATATCAGACTGACTACAGAGACAAAACCCCTGTGTGTAGCTAGGCAACTAAACTGAGCAAGAAGGTGTTTTATTGCCATGAGTTTAATTCAAACTTTTTGGCAATAATGGAAACATATGCCGAAAACAAAATGTATGAGTAACACAGACCATGTTGACTGACGTTACACAGTACTGTAATGTTAGCTGAGGACAATGAACAATGAGATAACCACATCTGTCACTACATAATTCATACTGTCCAGACTAAAGGCATCACTCTTTATCTTTCATTTATAATTACTCATATTGAATTTCACAGCTCAGTCAAATTTTCTGAAGGGTTAGTAGAGTTACAAAATGTCTAAAACAAGGTATTTTCCCTGACACAATATACATGAAGCGCAATACAATTAGATGTAATTCCATCATTACTGTTGTGTAAGAGGTAAGTCAGACTTTGATTCTGGCAGTGTACATTACCGCTGTCATAGTAAAGAAGACAAATTTACTCTGAGACAGATCTAAACTACAGTCTCTCCTTTAAGGTGACTTAGCTGTGTGCTGTGTGAAGCTGCTGATAGTTCTCTACACAGATGTGGCCCATATGAACACAACAGCCTATAACCACAGAGCAGGAGCTACCCACAGACCTCAAGTGACTCTGGCTGCCTTGAATGACTAGGCTTCGGTCAGACTGGCCAGCACTTTAACAACTTCCTTCCTCATCGGGATTCATTGTGTCCAGTCCACAATCTGGGTCTGCAGCTATTTTTATCATAGCTGCTTTCCCCTCTGCCATTTGCCTTCTCTCTGTGTTTGTTTGTACAGCAGAATTACAGAGAGGGCTGGTCGGAAAAACAGTGACCCAGGAAGCATGAGGTAGCATTTCTTCACCACATAAGGGCCAAGGGGGAGTAACCTAACACTGAGCTTCATTTTGCAAGTACCTCTCTGTGACCTCCACCAATGCATTAAACTGAAGAGCAACATTCATTCAAGAGGAATTTGATCAACAGCCTGTGATAGAGATTTGTCTGAGAGATTTGAATATTGAGAATATTGTGTGGAGTAATGAAGCGCCAACAATGCCTGACACAAACATATATACTGTAAACACAGTCGTACCCACACAAAAAAATGAAAAAGGGAACTGAAATGTGTCTGAGTCATTTGTAGGCTGCTCTCCCAGCTGATAGCTCAGCACCGTAAATCAATCCCTCACCATTTATGGCAGTGCTTTCAGTAGGCCCTTCAAAGGCCCATAAATCTGATGGTGATGCGTGTTGTGTACCACACTACAATGGTAATAATTACACATTACTGCTAAGTCTCTTTGTCTTGCAGCTCTGTTTGTGCAGGGGAACTGTATTTTTTTCTCGGAAAAGCACAATCCTGTCATCTAGATCCAACCCTTGCAACACACTGACTTTCTCTGTGAATCCTATCACCATGGCAACTTACCACTGTCTCCATCTCTCCCTTTCTGCTCCCCCTGTGCACTTAGAGCTACCCTCTCCACCAAGCTCATCAAAAATAATTCTGCCCACACCTCGAGCAAACACCACTGAATTTAATATCACTAAAGCCAAGATGGCCTGGTGGTTAACACAGAGCCTCCAGGAGCCAAAGGTTGTAAGTTCAAGCTCAGTAACAACATATGACAGTATAGAGAAAAACACATGATGATGTGAAAACCTCACAACTGATTGCAGTGATGTATAATTTATTGTAAAAGCATTTCAAATCCCATCCGGGGGGGGGGGGCTATTCCAAGCTCCGCTATGTATTTGAGCAGCCCAGTCGATAGGATAAAGACCCTATATGTGTGTCACATGTACTATATTGACTTTTTTTTTTACTATATGTGTCACAAAATGTTCAGATTACATGTTTGTGACCTGACTTTCATGTCATGAGGTGGAGAGAAAGGTGGATTCTGGGAACCCAAGCCTGAACCAAAATGCAAAGTTACAATGAACCTGTGTCCGTGCAGATACCCCCAGTAACTAGGGTGTATCACTTTTAGTCCCTACCTAACCTCTAACCCTTACCAAGGGGTTTTTGTGCCTAAACCTTGTTGTAAGCGTAAGCCCAACATGAAATATAAAATTGAATCTAAAAAATGAAAAGTTTCAATGTATCCATGGGTTGCAGAAATGTTCTCTTACACTTATTCTTGCGACTTGGTTGATTGAAAGACGTTTTGGAGATACAAGGTTTTGCTCTGACGACAACAGCATATCTCATTGAAAGATGATCTCACTGAGATACAGATGGAAATTTTGATTATTAAAATGAGTAAACAGCATTGCTAAATGGAAGCAAAGCTATTATTTGCTTTATTGTCTTCTACTTTCCCTGGGGTGGGAAATCTGCTCATTTCAATGTTATTATTACACCTGCGTTAGAGGGTCCCTCACTGATCTTTACCAGGTAAACAACAACAGTCGTCTAGTCTGCAGCTATGAGGACGTCTGCCCAGCTGGATTAGGAGAGGATGATTAGAGGATTGGCTATTCATCCTTGTCAGCACTGTTGAGCTGTGCTACAGTGCTGTCATGAGACTCCTGCCCACTCACATTCAACTCACTGCAACCGCTCAATTAAGACTTTATGGATAAGCACGTCCCTGCTCTGAAGTATTGGTTTTAATCCCTTTTCGACCCACCTCATAGCTTCACTGTGGCTGAGCATCACAGCTAATTATCAATAGATCAGAAATGTCAGAAGTCGGCAAAGCTACATGGAGGATTAGCATATGCATATTTACATGCAAATGTCAATGTTTCTGCTGGATAAAATGAGCTAGTTATGCTTGTTGGCACTGGCAGGGAGACAGATAGAGCCAGAGGGAATCACTTCAGAGGGAAGTTCTGCCCTGGGAGAATCCTGACCTTACAATTGCCTGTAGTACCCCTTGCACACACACACACACACACACACACACACACACACACACACACACACACACACACACACACTGTCTGACCACATGATCACTGTCTTAAAAAACAGCATCACAGCTTCCTAGACTGTCCTAGTGCATTTAGGCTCACATATTCAAACCATTACACAGATCTCCAGCAGTGCGTAAAGCAGATTAATAATATCAAAGCACATCTGTGGCCTTTGGTGGTGCTGTAAATCTTGTACTGAACACTCCTGCTTCAATTACATGATGATTTAATGACTGCTAATACAGACCTGGAGAGCAGGCCACTGCGATATAATTAGCCATGGTGGAATTGATGGTCATGGCTACACATGTGAAAGACAATGTTTTACACTCACCTCTGGCCCTTGCTCTTGTACATGGCAGGACTCGCTGTCACCCTCTGAAAAGGAGCCCGACTCGTCGCTAGAGTTGATGCCATAGGACTGCTCACATTTGATCTTGGGCCGCACCTGGTTAAAAAGAGCATCTCCACCCACACTTTGCTCTTGCTGGTCCACATTGAGGCAGCGAGCCACATTGGAGCATGGCGAGGAGGAGAACTCAAACTGGGGAAGGCTGCAGGGCGAGCCTCCACTGCCGTCCTCCGCATAGGAGTATGAGGAGCAGGAGCTGGAAGTCCTAGTGCGTGTCTCACAAGGCGGCGAGCGTGGGCACACTTTGATTGGCACTGGGCAGCTGGTGTTGGGTCGTGGGCGGCACAGGATTGGGGGCTCAGAGGAGGTGGTGCAGGGAGAATAGGTCTGGGTGGTAGGGAGGGACTGGCTGGCTCCAGCCCACACGCCCTTTGGCATGTGCTCCGTGAGCTCCATCTCCAAAGAGTTCCCACCAGGGTAGGAATGCGCTGGGGTACCCAGACGGTTGCAGGCCCCTGAGGAAAATATGACACTACGACGGTCTAGCTCAACTTCTTGTTTGCAGACCCCATCACACGAAGCGGACTTGAGGGACAACCCAGCAGGGAAACCATCCATGTCTTTTGGGGATGTAACAGACAGATCTAGCTCCCCAGTGAAAGGCCTGAAGTCTTTTTTGTGATCTCCCTGAGAGTTTCCTTTGTCCTGGGGGCAGACAAGTCTGTTGGTGAATAGCTGCTGTGATGTATTGGGCAGACTGGGTAGGTCAACCCCTTTCTTGAAGAAGGCTCGGAGGCAGGAAGGGGACTTGGTTCTCTTGGTTCTTTCCACAGATATTGGGTTTTCCATCTCCATGGCAGTCACACTGTCCTTATCCCTGACGTCCTGCTCATCCCCTGACAGGCACAATGAGATGGCCTCTTCCTCTGCCTGTGGTTCAACTTTGATCTGGGTCAAAGGCAGCCTGCCCTGACCCGGCACTGCCCCACCAACGCTGCTCTCCTTTAATGTGCTTGGAAAACCTGAGGTACTGGTGTCTGAGGAGGTGTCATTATTGTGCTTGTTGCAGGCCCACTGGTATTTCCTGTACTTAGGGCATCGTGGCAGGTCTGATGCTCCGTGCCGATCAAAGTCTAGCCGGCCATCCACGAAGTTACTGGGCACAGCCACTGCTAACCGATCATCGTCAGGGTGTCGAAAGGAGGTTAGGGCGTCAGCACATCGGCGCACTCTGGGGGAGTTGGGCCTTTCCACCTCTGACTGCATGCTCTCATCCTCTGAGTTGTTCACCTCTGCCGCCACCTTGTGACAGAGCAGCAAGCCATCTTCCTCGCTGCGCAGCTGAGCTTCCAGGAAGCGAAAGCATGAGTCCTCAAGGTTGTGCATGCGCAGGAATTCAGCACAGCGGATGACCTCCTGGATGTTTTCTCTGCTGAGTAACAGCTTAGCAGTGTAGGCAAACTGCAACAATGGGGCGAATCCCCTGGCAGTGACCTGCAAAAAAACAGGGAAATTGCCAGCATTACCATCAGCGCAGCCATTGTTCAAAGCACTTGGAGTGTGGTGAGAAAACCTGACAGCTCCAACGACCATAAACAAACACTGTAAAGTACCGGTTAATCTTTTTATGGGGTCAGCACTGAACATTCTATACAGCAGTAAATAAGAACTGGTGCTCTGGGGATGTTGGCAGGTTGTGTGTCCAGCCTCATGGCCATAATAACAACCTGTGGGACATTCCAGCAGTCTACCACTGTCTGTGCTGTGGTCACATCATTGGCTGTGCCTACACCCCCTCATGTCACTGCTTTGTATTTGTAAAACCCCTACTTATAGGAGGTAAGAAGGACGTGTAAGCACAAATGTTCCTTTTAATAATCATTCAGTTACTCTATTCACTGTTGGAGGTAGGGGTCTATGTAGAAAATGTTGCCTTAAGAGCTTTGCTAAATTGTCACATAACAGTAATTCTCGTAAAAGAATCCAAAAGTCACATTTTCAGCTAGGTATCAGTTCCAAGAGCTTTGATGCTCATACCTAGCTAACATTTTAAACATTTCATGGGTTAAATATCGTTTAAACACTAGCATCCTGAATAAAATGGCCTGAATCTTGAAACCTCAGAAACATCAGATGCCAACTTTTGGCATTTGACAGTAAACTGTTGGTACTATGAACACATTTTTTAGGTTTGATATCCAGCCCCTATTATACCTGGGACCTACAGTTACAAAACTGCTTTGCTTACCCATTTTGCCTTCAACACATTTACGACATGAGCGTGTCGGCCAGTACTCTGTACTACAGCCCACCAGCCTCACTTTCTGTGTCAGTGCCCTGCATCCTCAGGTCAAGTGCCGGTAAAGCCTAATGGTTTGTAAGACTACAGCTTATCCCCCTTGTGGCCATGTGGTGCAGGATGATAGAGGGAAGCCTTCCATTTAGACTTAATGCCAGATAATTAGGTAAACTCCTGAGCCTGCAGAAGTCCAGGCCGCCCTCTGCTGCTGTTGTCACTGAGCACACAGACGAGAGAAAGGACCCAGAGAAGCCGGCTTTAATGCGAGGTTTGTCTGCTGTTTGGAGATCAGTGTGAGGTTCACACTAGGTTGCTTTCATCACTTTACTAAAGGCTCTAGTGCCCAATCCCTGCAGCTTTATCCTGGTTCATTCTCTGGTGACAAATAAATTACAGTTGGACGCTTGGGGAATGCAATCAAACCACACAACACACACACACACACACACACACACACACACACACACACACACACACACACAGAAGGTGAGCTTGCAAATGGAATTACAATGGGCTCACTTTGAATCTTTGATGGTATTGTTTGCTCTACAAAGCACCTTTTCAGAGGCTGAGTGATGTAAAGTCAGTAACTAACAGAGGCTCGCAGATGTAGGGGATGAGCTGCACAATGTAGTTTTAATGAGCCCGCTGTTTACTGATTGTTTTGCTGCCTTTGTCGGAGGAAACGAGAAGATGAATTACTCTAGGTGGAACGGTATCCACTGTGTGATCACTGCTGCAGCTTCTTAAGGTCCAGTGGCCTTTGCCAGACAACCCACTTGTAAAAAAGGATTTTCCCCCCGAAGTAATCAGACTTCAAAAACCACAGAGTTTACTCCGTGGTTTTTATTCCGCCCGGAAAAACAGCTAAGCAGTATGCATGAGGGAACACAAATATGTCTGTAAAAAATAGCTTGAGGTCATCGAATGAGTCAAAGAATGCATTAAATCATCTGGTTGTGTGGATTTTCAGGGAGAGATAAACATGCGCATTAGGTTTCTGCTTTGTTTTTTTTTTTTAGAGGTTTGAACAAAGTAGAGCCAGTACTTTATTGACTTCTTCCTTATTCACTTTCCAAAAATGTTATGTGAAATTAGAGATAATACATGCTGGAGGCTCAGATTTTAACAGCACAATGGAGGATGTGTCTCTTCCAATTTGAATGGAACATGACCCCAAAATACAGACGGGGATTATGTGATTAAAGAACAGATATGAGAACTACAGCTTCAAACTGTAAAACACCCATCTTGACTTTGAGCTAAACTCAATGATCTGCAAGATTATATGTCCAAACAACTGTACTAAATCGAGTCTGGATTTAAACTGTGGTCAGATGATACTATTAAAAATTGCCTTGAGCACACACTGACGTTAATACTGCGCTTGTGACTGATGATCTTAATGCAGCTCACATGTTATCGGTCTGCAGTGTTGTAGCAAGGAATTAAGATATACTGACCTCTTACTTGTCAATGAAAATAACTGCCAACATGAATTTGTACTTTTCATTATTTTGATTTTCTGTACATTTTATTTCCAAAAAGGACAAAACCTTTAGCCGCACTGCCCAGAATAGGTTCTGGTGGGGAAATTCAGAATTCTTCATCAGTAGTATCAGAACCAAGTCTTTCAACCAATTCCCACATTTTTCCTCAGTTTTTATTAACTGAGTGCCTAAAAGTAGTAAAAATGAGAAATATTGCGTTTATATAGGAATCAGTCAAATTAGAACCCCCCCAGCATGCTTAAACCCTCAAATCAGAAGTATCACAGGTTCTTCCTTCCAGCTGCTGTCAGACTTTACAACAAGCACTGCTCCCAGTAGACCTCACTGTGCAATACAAACTCTATACACAACTCATTTCCCATTTCTCATTTTTTGTCTGGACAATTTTTTGATATTTATTATTTGTAATTAACAACACACTACCACACTATTTATAATTACATGTTCATATTGCACGTTTATATATATATACATATATATATATGTATATATATATAAACGTGCAATATATGTATATATATATATATATATATATATATATATATATATATATATATATTTATATATACACACACAAGTCTATAATATTTCTTACCTTTTTTATTATATTGTCTATTTTTATTCTAATATTACTGTTTATTGTAATGGTACTGTACTTTGGCTGCTGTGGCAAAGAAAGGTCCCCGTTTGCGGAACAATAAAGGAATTTTGATTCTGATTCTGAAATCAGTGGGAAAAGGTTTTTTTTAAATAATGTGATTACTGTGGGCTAAAACATAGGATTAGTTAAATGTATCAATCCGGATAAACACCTTGAGGTGAACTGCAAGCCAGTCATCACATTGAAGTGTGTAATAGCTACACAGAGCCACAAGGAGCTTGACATAGATTACAGTTGTGGAACAGAGAAAGCAAAAAGGACTAGCATAGCAACGATGGCTGTGGATGACTTGTACTTTAGCCCTTTTGCTATCCAAAACGCTTGTTGAGAAATGTTAAGGGTGGCAATGACTGAAGAAAACATACTGTACGTCAACACTGGGAGAATACAGAATTTAAGATTCTTTGTGAAAACACCATCATACAGACACATGACATAACACTGATAAAAAGAAAATGCTTCAAACGTGCAAGCTATGTGTTTCCAGCGAGAGTCCATAGCAACCACTCTAGCAACAAAATGTTGTATTTCAACTATTTTCTGGCAAAACCTGAATACATTTTTTGTCATTGTTCTCTTCCATGAACCACAGTTCCTAATTAGAAGATACTACTATCTGTGAGTCTGCTGAAAAGCTTTAATATATGTCTCTTATTTCATGATGTAATTAGCACCGTGAAGTGAGATGCTTCTTCTTGACCACAACAGCTATCAAATCTGTCAACGTTTATTTCAGATGGACTGTGGCAGCTTGAAATAATTCTCAGATTGGTTAATAAGTCAATTCTCCGGCATTTTCTGGCAGAATCAGATGTGTTTGTTGCTGGTGTTGCTGATTTTTGGTTTAAATCTTAATTAATGTAGATTATTTTTTTAAAACACATCTGCTCATATCTCTGTTGCTGTGATAAGATTACAAACACATGTTTATGATGTAAAGCATCATACCAGCACCAGTTTTAACAGATGTGAGATATACACTAAATACACATATGTTTGCATACAGTTTTACATATTGTAATGCAATACAATGTATGATGCGACTACTACCAATAATTAATTTAAGATATTTCTGTATTTTCGGAGCTGCAGGGAGCACTCAAACTGGCCCTGATAGTTGAAGCTCCATCCTTCGTGTGTTAATCCAGTGCATCTACCAGCTGCAGCCTCCCAGCATGCCTCTGGTCTAAAGCACCTTGCCATGAGGTCTGGCTAACAGACAGTCCAACAGCAACGGGCATATCAGTCATTGTTAAAAAGGAAGCTGCTGACTCCATATCTGTGAGGGGGATGGTGTGTGTGTGTGTGTGTGTGTGTGTGTGTGTGTGTGTGTATGTGTGTGTGCCTGTGCCAGAGTAAGTGGGTGGGTGGGTGTGTGTGGTGTGTGTCTGAGTGTGACGGATTGGGGGAGGGTAGAGGCATTGACTGGACTATCTGCAGCACTGCTCAGGAACATCGACACACACACACACACACACACACACACACACACACTACACACGAACCCTTGTTTCCATTGCTTGTAGGGACATCACATACACATACATACAATTCCTGAGCCTTATCTTAACCACTACTTACCTAGGCCTAAACCCTTAACCTTAACCCTTCCCCTAAAATGCAATGATGTATGTCCAGCATTTTGGGCCCCACAGAGCTGTCGGACCCCATGTCTTGAGTGGGCTTCTTGTTTTTGAAACCCCACAAATGACCATATAGACATTTATGTAAGCTGTAATGCATCCATTGAATCCTTTTATTCGCTTACAGTATATGATGGCATACTGTATGTGCCCTTTAGGGTCTTTGATTTCAGATCATGAAGCTAGTATAACAATCTTGATGAAATGAAAACATTTCATCATTTTTTAATTTATGCATAAATGGGGTACCCCAGAGATTTACTTAAATGTCCATGAAACTAGGGGACTTTCGAGACACAGATAAAATAAATGTCAAAATCTGTGCAGCAGAGGCAGTGCTCTCCTGATTATTAGTCCCTAGATGGGTCAATCTCTCCAAACAGCGGATCCTACATCGCCCATAATGCAGCCAGCACCACCCTTTCATTAGACCTTCTGCCTGGTAAATGCCATCGTCTTTCCAGACAACTTTGAACTTAAACATTTCTGGATCTACTAGAAAAATTACAGTGGGATTTACCAATGGGGGAGCTGATGCTGTAGTATCCAGTGGCTATCTTCAAATCCACCAGATAACTTTGATAAAAACAGTCATTTTCTTACTTTTCATAATATCATACTTTCATAATTCATGAGGAGACAAGAAAAAAAAGGAGAGAGACTGTTTGGCAAAAAGAAGTAGAGTCTCCAAGAGAATTCTGAGATCTGACAGAATGGACAGACAGACAGACAGACAGACAGACAGACAGACATGCAGTTAGTTACCCTAGATCAAGCCATGCCACTGTGGTGGTTTAAATGAGTCTGGGCGGCCGGCTGCTTCCTGGGCTGCTGATAAACAGCAAAGCTGCTGGAGGAAAAGTGCTGAGCGTACCAGGGATCTATTTTCAGCTAGTATCAGCAGCTGCTGCCTGCGGGAGTGCATCTTTATGTGTACCCTGCACCATATGTGATTACTCCACTGTTACAACCAGCACAGCAGCCTAATGAAGGAACGCGTTGAGGGAGCAACACAGGATGGAGAGAGGGAGGGGGTAAATACTGAGGGAGGATGGATGGAGTTCAGAGCAAAATGAAAGAGGAAGGGAGATGGTCACAGTGTAGGAAACAAAGTGTTTAAGGAAGAAGAGGAGGACAGGGAGGATACACAGAGTGTTTCCTGGTCATTAGCTGACTGCCATGACATTTGAAGCATTTCAGCTGTTGGCAGCAGTTAGTGTACGAGTTAAGACAAAGAGACAAATTCATCAACCTGACAGATTGGGGCCATTTTAGGCGAACACAGGCCTGCTCTGCGTCTGGAGAGGACTGACTATACCAGTACAGGGCAGCAAATTGTAGACAGAGGCCGATCATAGACCTGCTCAATTCTCATGACATTTTTAGGAAGCTTGCAAAATATCCTTTCATAAACAGGCGGACCAATACTATACCATCTCCTCCCTAAATCACTCTCCTCTTTTCTCACCCAGTGCTCCTCTCGTACAGCGGCCTTTCGCCTCCATAGAGGAGAGGGCTAATTTATGCAAATGTCCTCCAGTGAATTCCTGCATGTCATGCATGCTAATGAGGACATGGCATGGCATGACAATGGAGTGCTTCCCCACGCAGGAGAAAACACTCTGTCTCCATTGGAGGGAGCAGCTGACGCTTTAACATCAGATCTGCTGAGTAACCTGACATTAACCTCTGTGTTCGCAGACAAACAATAAGGAGCCTGAGTCACAGCACTAATGGAAATGAAACAGGCAATGTACTGTACGCTGTCATAACACCATTGGGGGTTAAGCTGTTATGCTGGAGGAGATGTGCAGGGAGAAAGGCCTGCCATAGAACAGAAAAGCTCTTGGGCAAAAGTATTTCACAAAGACAGCTGGAGCAGAAATACAGTAACTTATGAACCCATCAAACAGTCAGATAAAAGAAGACAAACTGTATCATTTACCAGGCCCAAAAAACTGATAATATCTGAAAGCAAAAGCTACTGCACCACATCAGAAAAGTACTGTTAGTGAAAATTAACTGAAATAAATAGCTGCCTGAGTGAAGGGAAAAGTGTTTATTTGGAAAAAATCACTGTATACACAACTTGTATCAAGGATTTAAATATATAGGTGTGCAAAGAAGCTGACATAGCAAATGATGGGTTTCTTTTTCAACGATGTTTAAGTATTAAATAGAACAACATCAATCACTTTAACACAAAAGCTCTACATCAAAAATGTCTGCCCCCCTAGATTTGATTAGTTGTTATGACACAGATATGTACTGAGGAAGGGTAACTTCAAGCTGAAGCATTAAGTTTGCTCTCTAAAATGACCAGTGTACCAGATCAGCCCAGTTGGCCGAAACATTTTTTTGGTAGTTAATGTTTCTGAGACATTTGTAAGTGTGAAGCCATGTTTGTTTTGAACAAAACAGGCGTTTCATGCCAAAACATGATCTTTCCTTAACCTAACCAAGTGATATTTGTGACTAAACCTTACCAGACAGATGCAGAAAGCGTTGTTAAAATGTTGTTAACTGAAAATAGAAAATTTTACTTAATGAAACATGCAGTTGAAACACAAACTCTCAAAAAATGTGTAGTTTGCAGCAAATACATTGTCCAAAAGAATGTTTCTGGTGTAAAACAGTTTGGGTTGGGTTTTAGTCATGAAAAAATGTAATATAAGTAAAACCCAGCCCCAACCATAACTCCTCTAACTAACACACTTACACAGCCTATAAGACAAGCCAGAAGACCTGCTGCTACATCAGTCTTCTAAAGTCTTCTTGGTTCTAGTATTAAGTCCAATAGTTTAGTTGCAGAATATATATGTACAACTTTTTAGTGCACATTAGAGTGTTAACAAAGAGGTGCTCAGCACAGTGAATACATTTTCACGTTTTCACAATGAGAGAATTGTAAACGTAAGGAAAGTGTCATCCTCAGTGACAGCAGAAGCTCAGACATTCCTGGTGCTGAGCTGTGGGTAAGTAGTGCCCCCCTTAAGGTGGATTAAATCAGATAGTGTATGTCTTAATCCTCTCCCAGTGCAGCTTACTGCACAGGCCAGACACTGGGGAGGACATAACCCCACCTCTACACTACCTAAAAACCATGCTCAACTTTCAAGACTCCGTTTGGACATTTCTGGCCATACAGTTATTATAATCAATCCTTTAATTTCTTCAAGTATATTAACACAAAACAAAAAACAAAACTAAAAAATATCTCAAAAGGGTATTCAGCCAGGACTGATGAAAGTCTGTGTATTCCTTTCATTAAGGGGAAATGTTTGCTGCTTAGCCATGCAGAGGTGGAGGTTAAATACAAAGGGCATAAACATGGAGATCACACTGCAGGCTGTCACCTAAAGGCTTGCTGCTCAAGGTGCTCCTGCACCCAGCCTCTAACACTCAGACACTCAGATTTTCTCTGTCAGCTTGCGTCATGCGATGTGTCCTTGTGTTGGCAGAGAAAGAGAGACCCCCTGCTGGACTGAGGGGGTTGGGTATTAGTGCCAGTGCTACCACTGCAGCCCATCACTCCTCTCTCTACCACTTCTCTTCATCTTCTACCACCCAACCCCTGTCTTAAAGAAGGCAGTGCTCTGTCCCTGGCTCCTGGCTTCCACCGTCTGTCTTATAGGCTGTGTTTGTGTGACAGTGTCCTGGCCATGCACTCAGTGTGGGGCCAGTCCAAGCGAGGCCCCCTCAGATAAGCCGGTATTGTGCAGGTTGAGCCCTGATAGACTTTGACCTCAGGCGGTGGATGGATCATCACTGCTTCTAAACCAAAGCAAGAGCATTACATGTGCCTGTCTCAGGTCTATCTCAAAACAACAAGTTTGCTTAAAGTGAAACTCTCGCCAAAAAGCAGCCGAGGCTTTATTTGTGACTGAATATTAGTCAAACCTTCGCGTAAAAGCATAATTATGACGAAAGAGGCACTTTTAAGATTTACCATAGTTTTGTTTTCGGGCAAGCTAATTTTCAATGGGGTGCAGGGGCACTATTTTTAGAACACTAAGAAGGCTCAACACAACATGAAACTTTGCTCGTAGTATCACCAGGGTCTCTACACATGAACACAAGCATTGAGAACATTGTTTGTGTACGCAGAGTTTACTAAAAAGTAAGTTTTTGGACAACTCACGTTAGCAGTAGCACCTCCAGCGTGCCGCCCTCATGGCAGACGAAAAGTGTCGATCCCCGAGTGCGACACTACCTAACAGGTAGTAGGTCCACCATTACTCTCCTGCCTGTTAGGTCACACTCAGGGATCAACACTTTTTGGTCTGTCTTGACGGCGGCACGCCGGAGATCCAGCTCCTATGGTGACTAGTCCAAAAACCTTCTTTTTAGTAAACTCTGCGTACACAAACTGAACAGAAAATGTTCTCAATGCTCGTGTTCATGTGTAGAGACCCTGGTGATACTACGAGCAATGTCTCATGTTGTGTCGAGTCTTCTCAGTGTTTTAAAAATAGCGATTTGGTGCTAGCGTAAAAGTGCCCCTGCACCCCATTGAAAATTAGCTTGCCCGGAAAATCTTAAAAGTGCCTCTTTCGTCGTAATTATCCATTTACACGAAGGTTTGACTGATATTCAATCACAAATAAAGCCTTGGTTGCTTTTTGGCGAGAGTTTCACTTTAAATGCAGTCTAATGCTTTGCATTCTCAACCGTCCTTTACAAGGTTTTTGAAGTCCCACAGATTTCTCCTTTGCATCCAAGAGAATACCATCATTATTTGCATAACCACAACAGGTCACTATTCAGGTGGATATAAAATATGTCACTTGCACTTGAAAGAGCCAACAGTGACATGATTTTTCTGATGAGGCCAGTCTTTAATTGCCGCCAACATGTTAGCGTATCCATGCATCTTAACAACTACTGGTAAGATTCCCAGTAAATATGATTTGAAAATGTATAATCCATACGGGGAGATCACAAGGGAGTTTTGGTGACCACCTGACCTCTCTTTTGAACCCAATATTTGCACTTGACTTCCATTTTATTCCATAAGGAGATATAACCAGATCTAATGGACAGATTGCCCCAAAATAACCCACAACTGTCCTGCATTTCTGCCTTTCTAACACTGGCCAACAATGCCTGGACCAGTGTGCCTTCAGACCAGTGTGCTGGATTTAACCTCTCTCATTTCTCTCTTCCACTGGCACTTTATGGTTTTGGTGTTCCTGGCTGAGTGTGAGTCTACATGCATGGAATTGGAACTGTCATGAGCTGCCACCCTTTTCCAAACTGCCTAATTTATGATTTTGGGTGGGGGGAGCCACTGAGGCTATCCCTAACCCTGTCCCTCAATACCATTAGTACAACCTACTTTTTGACATGTTGCTACTTTCAAATGTGTAAATTGTCTATCATTGGCTGTAACTAGCTACCATTAACTAATTACCGTAGCTTATGGTTCAGTTAGCTGTGGAGCCAGTGGCCATAGACTTTGCTACGACCAAGACCTCAGAACACAGAGGGACTCACCACAGACAACTGGGCTCAGCTGAACATGTCTGGACACCAAACCAAAATCAGTCCCTGAGACTGACAGATGCCAGTTTCAAGATGGGATGCAGTACAGTGTTAGTTAATTTTTTCAATGTTTTAAGCAAACATTCTGGCCATATCTTACAGATTGTCCCTGTGAGTCACCATTAATAACAAACTCTTCAGTATTCCATTTTACATTTTCACTTTGTGTGGCATGAACACTGTAGTCTTTAGTGGCCACAAGCACCACTTCAGACTTTTAGTCTTGTTGAAATAAATCGCAGCAAATCCTTTGTTACACTGCAGGTGTTCCTTTTTAACAGGGTGCACATTTGTGTGTGTTTTCTTTTGAGATGAAAAATGCGGAGTCTTTTCTGGCTCATGACTAAGGGAAGAACTGACAAACAGGAGGTGGTTTGAGGTCTGTAAACTAGCACTCTGCTGAATCACAGTGCTGTCCGATCCTTCTTTCCAGAATAAAAATCAGGAGAGGGCAGTGAATGGTAGCCCTGGGAATCCACCACCATCAATCAGCCAGTCAAACATTCCCACGCTAGATGTCAGGTGTACAAACAAGAAGCAATGCCATAGTTAATCATTGGAAAGACTGTGAATAGTTATTTGATTTATTCCAGTTAACAGATTTAACACTTTAACACACAGCACAAAGATTAGCTGACAGTAGTCTGCTATGATCATGGCAGAGATGACTGAGTCACATTTTTGCAATATGGAGGTCATTTTTGTTTGTCAGTGATGACTGCTCCTCTCCAGTGGAGGGCTCTCTTTGAAATTTCTCTCCATGGATTGAATTTATGGCACACTGATTCTTATGAATCCCCCTTTGTTTTTACACTCACAAGAAATATGATGTAGAAAGGCACTATGTGTGTGTGTGTGTGTGTGTGTGTGTGTGTGAAGCCTCCATTATCCAACATGGACGTTGTGCTCTTCTGTTCCTTCCCCCTGCTGGCTGGCCCGGAGGACAGCACAGCTGAGATAAAGCGGGATTGTTTTGTTCCCATGATGTGATGGCCAACAAAGCCCCTTGATGAAACTGGCTGCCCACAGTCACATTAAATATAGATGATGTCACTCACCCGCGCCAGCCCCGGCTACTCCAAGGGCAGCGAGGCCATGAGAGAGCAGTGATGAAGGTGGTGGGGGAGGTGGTCTTTGTTTCACATTTCATCTGCACCGACCTCCCCCCTCTCCTTCAGTGGCAGCAGAGGTGCCTAATTTGCCTTTTGTTTCACATAGGTGGCAGCCTTCAGTAGTTGCTGAAGGAATACTCTGTATGAAAAGTATCAGCGAAGTGCTGCTAACCGAGCACAGCTTAAGGCTGCTACTCTGAGCTGACACAGACCAGTGGGGACTGGAGACCAGCCCTGCCCCCATCATCAGAGAGAAGACGGCGGTCAGACACAAGGCAGGGATGTGTCAGCATGCTTTAGTCACTGACCGTAAAGCACAGGGTGACAGGGGACCTTAAAAAAAGTCGACAGGCCACATCAATGAAATGACATTCTTCCATGATGTGGCTGTGACTTGTCTAGACAGTCACAGAGAGATGTACTACCTGCTGAACAGGGCAGGAGAGTGCTATTTAAAGAATTTAACAAAAAAAAAAGAAGAAATAATTATTTTGAAAGATTCTGCAATTGCGATTGGATTCACAATTAGTGGGAATGATACTTTTTATATCACAATCTAAATTAAAATGGAAACAAATATCAACAATTTTTGTAGGCCAGGACACGGCTGCATCACTACAGTATTTCGTTACGTGCTGATTCGTCACACTTTTCACCTTCATCAAAAAAATTTAGCCCCTGAGATTTGGATATTGCACTGGGCCTTGCGATTTCGATTTCAATTAATTCTATACTTTATAGATCACTACATTTAATAATCAGGATCAGAATTCCATTATAGTCCTGTAACTGGGCAAATTTCTGCGGGTGCAGAAACACCAAACTGACATCAAAGAACTAGCAGCAACGAAAGCTGGCTCAAATTGCCTGTCTCAGCCAAAAGACTGCACCACAAAGACAGCCGACAGACAACTAGCTTGTACATTCTGCGCCTGACTGAGATGAAATAACTCTCCACACCACCAGATGGTGGTAGACTGTATACCTCATTAAAGGTTTGCAAACCTCTGTTACAATGAAGCAGGACAGTTGCTAAAGTAGGCTCTTCTAATGAAGAACATGTCTGATAAAAAGTGTCAAATCTATTTAAAATGGGTGAAACCATGCATATTACAGTGATACACTCAAGGTGCTTTCCTTTTCTTTTACATTTTTATTCTTGTGCACTGATTCGCTTAGCTGAACAGCCAATCAAAGTGTCAAAATTTCTCTCACTGACGGGCTCCGCTGCTGATTCGCCATGCTCAGCTGGCTGTAAAAGCCACCGACAAGGGCCATGTGGTGCCATCCAGGCCAATGGTGCAGAACACACCAACTCAGGGCCCTAAGAGGCAAATATTGCCTGTTTCACTCCACTACATTTGTTTCACAGTTATTACTTACTTTGAAAATAAAGATTTTACAATTACTAAAATATATATAAGCTTAAATAGCTTTTTATATATAAATAAATCAGTAATGGAAATCTAATATATATATATACTGTGTTATATAACACTGTGGAACAGTAGAAGTACACTCTGAGTTTTTACATTTGGTCCTTTGAGCATGACTCACCGACAGCACCAGATATGATAGCTAATAAATCATTTGAAGTAACAGTTCAAATCACTTTGAGCTCTGCAAAATGGCATAATTCACTATTTTCAGTTGGATTATGCATTTTTGCATTTCTACATAGTATATGATTAAATTGGCAGGGTGCTGGTGAATGTGATGTAGCTTCCTAAGTGTTCACTGGGAAAGAATAAAGCCAACATATTCATTATATGATGTTTTGCCATTTGGATAATACAATAAAAAATATATGAAATGTTGTCAAATTGAACAGGGATGGACAAAGGGAAGTAGGCACGGTGAAAACCTCAACGGGACTATATCTCTCTCTGGCATATTAAAGAGACAGTCATTGAAAGATGTTACTTTCCACACTCTATCTCACACCTGAAACACACAGCAGCTCATGCATTATTCATGACTGCAGTGAGTGAATGAAAGGGATGCTGCTTTAAGCATCCAGGAGCCATTCCCTGCAGTCATTCTTTGAGTTAAGGAGCAGAAAAAAAGCCCCGTTGCTCATTTAACATAAAAAGACAATCTGACGTTAACGTCTTTTTCAATGAGCTGGTGACAGAGTCGTTGACAGACGTTACTTTATTAATACACGCTGGCCCCAGCGAGGAGCCGCAACTCTGCAGCACATGCGGGATGTGCCCCAGTTTTCACAGCAGCACATGTATGTATGCATGTGTGTGTGTGCGTGTGTGTGGGTGTGTGACATCAATACGTCAGAGGAGTACTTTCATCATGTGTTTGGCGGAGGAGCTCTGACGGGGATCAGTTGAAAGTGGCAATGCGAGAGTGAGCAAGAGACAGGAGTGTTGCTGAACCTGATGAGCGGTGAGCCCGAGGTGGCATTAATCTCACCATGAAATGCTACCCGCTGACAACAGCGGCGGCGGTAACATCTGACAGGTGCTAATTGGCAATCACAGCCCTATAGGCTCAATAATGCACTTTCTCACACCTTTCGCTATCCTCCAGCGAATGACAAATTAAAACACTATTTTACTTCTATCCCTTCTCAAAAAACGAAAACAAAATTAACAAAAAACTTTACCTTAGAGTCATCAGTGAAGTTAAATGTGAGATGTGATAATATATTAAAAAGAGATGAAATCATAACTTCTACCTTTGTCCTGAATTCATTCAAAATGTTTCAGAATAAAAGAAACCATTCCAACACTTAAAACTTGAAGTGAACACTTCACTTTGTATTGGGCAAATCATGAACAAAATGCCCCTGCCCCATGAAGAGCCTACCATGGCAAGTTATTAGGTTTAAAAGCACCTTTTCAAGAGAGCCCTGCTAATACAACAAAACATACTACTTTAGTACTACTGTAGAGGCATTAAAACTACACAGACACAGTTTCAGTGTTGTGCTGAAAGCCTGTTAGTTTGTTAGTAGATTCCATATGAGAAAATGATAAAACACTCACATCCTATTGGACTGTCAGTCAGATGTCCAGAATCCAGCAGCCATAAGCCACTTAAATAAACCATCCACAGGCTTCTATATGCAACAGAGTGAGCCCGGGGAGGCCTCATGTTTCATGTCAAGTTACAATCTGTTCAAATATGGCCAATAAAAAATTGATTAGTAAATGTAAATTGACACAAATTGTTAAGTAGAGCCCCTATAAGGTGTTATCAGACAGATGTGAAGCAATTTTTGACCTTGCTTCATTCACACACAATTGACTGTTCCAGAACTTTCAGTGTTCAAATCAGTTCTCGTACCAACAGTAACAGTGTTAGCAGGAGCTTGCTAGCAAGTTACAAGTGCAGGGATTTTCCCTGATCAATATGAAGTGAAACATGTGAAACGTAGCAACCACACAGTATCTTTCTGTTATATTAAAGTACAAAATGGCTCCTTTTGTCTTTCTTGTCTTCAATATTGAAGACATGTGAGGTCAATCACAGTCCCGACTAATAATACTCAGGATCAGTCATATATATATATTTTTTTTTAGATTTGAGACACTGGAAAAAGATCCATATTCTCATAAGGCACGGTACAGTGCAGCATAATTTGCTGTCAGTTAGCAGGAGTTGTTTTCCCCTGTGGTTTCATGTAATGCTGATGATGCAAGATGATAGTCACTAAAACTGTCTAGTGAATGTCTTACATGTCAGTCCAAATGACTTAATGTGTATTCCTCTGGGACCTTTTGTAAAATTCCATTCTAAACACAAACTGGACCAGAACTAAAGGCAATGATGTGTCTTTGTACCAAATTATCTTTAGTACAGATGACAAATAGTCATCAGAGTATTCGAACGCCTTTATTGTCCAAATAAATAGGAAAAAAACTAAAATGCTCTGACTGTGGAGTTCCACAAGGTCAGTGCTATCGACCATATTTACATATTTACGCAATGGCCATTTTCCTCTGACATCACAGTGGGAAGCTCAAATGCTGTTATAAAAAGCATGTCACTTGCTATGTTCCATGTTGCAACATGATGATGTTAGGGAACCTGACAAGCCTTTTACAATTCACTGCTCCCTGACTCATCAGCAACTGGAAAGACAAGGATAATGAAAATCCAGAGGGATATTGGGCCATACAGTATGCTGTTAGACAAAACAACACATTTGGTAACCCATTAGCTTCTGTTAGATAGCAGCTAACATTAGCATTCAACATCTTACTAGCCAGGGTTACAATTTGATTGTATCACAAAATACAATAGAAAAGGCATCAATTTTGAAATGTAAATGACATCTTAGACTCATTTATTTAAGCCTGTAAGATGCACTGGATGTAATCAAGCTTTTAATGTAGGCTAACATGACATAATGTAATATGAAGCGGGTCTTGCCAGCCACTTTATCACAGACAAAACACTCACTGCTAGTTCTTGTAAATACTTTCATGTTGGAATTTGCATGAATATTACTGAGAGATGGGATTTAGTGAGCATAGTGTCGCATTATGTTACTGACTTACCAGGGTGTTTCTGAGGTCAGCTGAGAGAGTTGGCTAACATTGTCCAGGTGCAGAAATGTGTCCAAGATGAGCGCTGACATGTCAGAATTGACTTACACCTCTTTTCACTATCCATTGTGATTTCAGTTGCTGATCAATCAGAAGGGAGCATCATGATCACAATATATGAAATTCTCTCAGACAGAAACACAGCAGTATGACACTATCCAGCAGCATTTCACCTTTCCATCCGGGCATGACATCAGAGGAAAATGGCAACCATGTGAATATGGTCTATACAGCCCTGGGGGTAAGTAGTTACAAAGTAATCCGTACTCGGATTCTTACTTTTTTGTTGTGATAAACAAAGTAACATGTTAGTTTCGCAATTCAAGTAATCCGTTATTTATTTCATTTTCTATAACAGTAATCCGATGCACCCATGGAACGGCTTTTTAGCCTTGTCCTTACCTGTAGAGGAACTGACTGTCAGACACACGTTTTGAAAAACTGCTCCTATTATAATCACTACTGTGGACTAGTAGAGAGTCAAGTAGAGAGAACAGAACATTGGCTGGGTGAGTCTGTGCCCATGCACTGTCACTGTATTTGTTCTTTTATCTTTTCTATGTAAGCACCCAAGGTTTATCAGTTCATTAGTTGCATTTTCAAATATCAAATACTGGCTAAAAGAGCCCTTGTTGTATTGTTGTCACTGAAACAGCTGTGCCTAATGCTGCATGTCTCTGCCAAGTTCTCTGTCAGATTGTTAGCAAAATAAAGACTTGTAAATGTTATATTGAAAAGAAGGCTACAAAATGACAGTAGAGACAATACATTCAGAGGTACATGTACAATTTTAGACACAATATAACCGACATGCACAACCAGTTGCAAAGGGGTTTTACCTTAATGTTTGGTAATAAATAAACTCTACTCAGTAGATAATGCAGAAATGTAACAATCTACTTTTTAATGACAATAATGTTGTAACATAATGAGTTACTTTTAAATGTAATGTTACCAAACACTGGGTCTATGGCACTAGAATTCAGCTAGCGTCTTGTTAGCTGCAGCTGATGGGAATACCAGGTATACAAGATATGGTCAGACTGAGCTGTGACTTAGTGTGTTATAATTCGTGTGATACTTAATAAGACAGCTGTTACTTAATAAAGCATCTGCTGAATAATACATATAAATGTAACTATACTTCATTCATACTAGGGAAAATGTCAGTAAGCTTTGTGATAATTTTTTATGCATTAAGATAGTATGGACATTGCGCTGTAATTTACATTAGGCTCATGTCATGGCCAACAGTTGCATTCGGATAAATGTTTTGCTTGAGGTGGAGCGTGGTCAGTGGGTTCAGCAGTCACAGTTCATTAGTTTGTGGAGTTTGGGTGCTAGGGGAAGGTGCAGAGAGCCTGGCAGAATTGTACATTCATGAGTTTTAGTGTTTTATTGTCTAAACGCCTGCAGCGTTCTACTCCTGCAAAAGAAAACTGTCATGAAACCAGTGTGATTGATAGACGTACCTCTTCCGGAAGGCTAACGACCAAGCCATTCTCCGCCTGGCCCACCAGCGCCTGGAGGAAATACTCGCTGCAGGCGGCCAGCACGGCCCGGTGCCCACGGAACTCCTTGCCCTCCACCAGGACAGTCACATCGCACAGGATATCCTGCTTCCGCTGGTCGTTGAGGCAGAGGAGGATATTGGTACAATGAACTGTCGACTCATACACATACATGGGGGCTTCAGGCTTCTCATCCACGGACATTCCGCTCACGCCCTGGAAATAGAAACACAACAGAGGGGGGTCAGCTTACAGCCGAACCCAGCAAGCACATACCGCAGGGCTGACATCAGCCCCGACGATCTGCTGCAGCCAGCCTCATGATTCAACACATACAAGCCTGACTGACTGCGGCTCTCTTCGCGTGCTCACTCCTATAACATTCAAAAGCCAGCAGAATTGTGTTGTGCATTCCCCGGCTCAGTGTCGACCCGCACAAAACATTTGTACATGACTAACAAAAGACTGACTTTGAGAGTAGTCCACACATTTCCACTTACACACTTACCCCTATACATTCAAATCACATGCTCAAAAAACCCCAGGTAATCAGATCAAAAGATAAAAACACACAGGACACCCTTTATTTAAAGGCCAATCACATTTAAATCAAAGGTAGACAAGAGGGTCCATAGTAAAGAATGCTGTATTTTGTGCTTTAGAGGTCCACATGTGTTTGTAATCTAAGAAGGACTCACTGTAAAGGTATGCTGAGCGGCTTGGACACACTCTGCAAGAGAATATCAGCTGAACAGTTCTTCACAGGATAACCCAAATGACAGTCACAAGATTGATTTTAAGCTATGGGAATGGAAACAGTTACAGAAGTTCTGTTTAATATGGGCACAAAAAACTGTATATCTGCAATTTCAAAAGAGAACCATATTACCACGTTAACTCTTACAATAGGCTTTTAAAATGTATCAAGTCCAACCAACAATAAAGTCAAAATCTCCAGATCAATCAGCCTGGGAGACAGTGAGTCAAAAGTGAAGGTATTAATCTAATATATAATAAACAGCATGCCATTTCTGTTGTCAGAGGTCTGCCCGACTGCAGTCATGGGTCTTGGATGATGAGGAGTTAAAGGACCCACAGTAAGAGTAAATTATGAACTTGTGTTATTCTTAAGTTACTGTGTGCTGTTTCATTGAATAAAAACATTTTTTCTGTTATAAGCGATTCCTTGACATGGGGTGACTTTGTCCCTTTGTCCCAGTTTTACAAAGTGCAGCAAATTAGATTTTCTCAGAGAAGTTCAGTTTCTTTAATTGGCAGACAAATGCAGTAAATGTGATTACACTCAGAGAATATCCTCATTCTGAATGGAATTGTTTATAATTCAATTTCTCCTCCTTATGATTGGAGGGGAAATAATCTGAGATGCTATATGTTGTATACATTGTGCTGCATTTGACTGACAGCCCATGGGTCATAGGGGCTCCCTATAGTTTTTCCCAAACTGGTGTCTTTTTAAATACTTTTTTGTGTAAATAAATAAAAAAACACTTTTAGTTCCTGGTGCTAGCAATGACTACATAACAACGTGAAGTAACGAAAGCTCTTACTGGTTAGTGAAAATGCTTCAAGCGAAACTCTCGCCAAAAAGCAAGCCTCGGTTGCTTTTTGGCGAGAGTTTCGCTTTAAGAAGAATAGGAAGTGTTGAGTGCAGAAGATCTAGAATTCCTTCAGTAAACCCAAAAAATAAACACAACAGAGACGAGTTCCATAACACAATAATTTCACCCAGCATCCAGGAGGAATCTCAGAGTGGAAAGAGAGTGTGTTTGAGTGTGTGTATGAAATGGTGCAAGTGTTGCTACTACTTCAAGTGTGAAAATGGAGACTGATGGGTGTCCTCACCTTGCAAATAAAACTAGCCATCTTGTGAAAATAGGAGCCTATCGCTGTGTGAAGAACAGGGTGGAAATGCAGTGAAGGAGAGCTCTCCACGCTGCAGCTGATCAGATGAGACTGTGATCACTGACTGTGGTTACAGGGGCAATCAATCCAGTTGACAGGTCTCACAAATACATATGAGTGCTGAATGAAATCATTGGGTAAGACGTTGTTTGTTTCCATGTGCCACAGTAAGCAACCATACCACGGCCTTTGAAAAAAACAGAATCCAGTGTTCGGCAGGATCATTGCATAAATACTGTTCTGTTGTCTTGAACCAAAAATTTCATCAGGATATAGAGTTGGAGATATATTCTAATGGCTAGAAGAAAAGTTTGACTGTGGAATATAAAGGCTGCAGGTTAACGCTCGGAGACTCAACACAAACCAATTGGGACCTGATGGATCCAAACGGGCAGGATCGGGACAGGGGCTGACAAACATTTAGAAATTATGTCCGTTGTCAGTCGCATCTACTGACATTACTTTCAAGCTCTTTTTGTGAAATTATAGTGAAAAAACAAATAAATGGTGTAAAAATAAGTGATATTAAGCGATGCACTTGCCATCTTTGTTTGGGGCTGTATGTCCTGTTGAGTGCTGTTGATTGTTACTTAAGTGACAATGCTTTGAATGTTTTGTTGTTGCTTTTTTTCCCCTCATTTTTATTTTTTTTACATCTATGTGTGTAGAACAATGTAGTCATCTACACTGTACATGTCTCATGTCAGGGTTAACGGACAGGCTGTAGGCTAACCAAGATAACGACTTCTGTACGTGACGAGGTAACGGATGTCGAGTTTGGGTCCAGCCTGGTTACTACTCTCTCAGACTCAGATTTGGACGCCCTGTGCCGATTATTGTACAAATGCGTCACCTTGTTAAATTCTCAAATGCCATGACCATCAGTGAAGGCCAGGTATTGCAGATGAAATATGCAAATGATTCAGGAAATGCATGGCAAATTTATGAAGTAAACAGATTTAATAGTCGACAGCATTTTTTAAACAATCAGCGCCTTTGAAAACCAGAAGCGCAGGCTAACCACAGCCCAGTGAGTGGCTTATTTCTCCAATTGGGTGCAAGAAGAGATCATGATGATGTCTCAGCATAAGAGAGCAGTCAATCATTCTCTATCTGCTGTATAGCCCACTAGAGGTGACGTCTGACACAGGCAAATGCATACTGAGTGTAGACCACAATGAGGGAAGTGAAAATTGTGGGCTGGCTTTGCGAGGCTGCACTGAGCCATGAATTGCATCTAAGCCATTTGTAGATTCTGTTGTTTACCTGTGACAGAGTCATAGTGATGACTGGACTGGAGCAATGTACTGCGAGAGCAAACAGTCTGCTGTGGGGGCTGTTTTGGAAAGTAAGTCCAGACCCTCTTGTGGTTCTGGTTGGTCCAACTCTTGTATAGTTTGCTTATTTCCACCAAACATTTCTCAGTTAGCTTCCTTGGTCTTCCAAGAATAATGTTTCCAGATGCGGTTGCGAGGTTCACAACACTCCAAACATGCTATTTCTACCCTGGAATGCACATTTGCCTCACTTGGACTTCAGATGGTTTGTTGCAGTGGCAGTAAAATGCAAGGATGACAAAAACACACACACATGCACACACAAATACAGTGCAAACATATTCACAAACACATCCTTATACAGACAGACACATACCCAGACACGCGTGCACACACACGCACACACACACACACACACACACACACACACACACACACACACACACACACACACCACAAAATAGCAGGTTGTGGCAGAATTCTAGAAGTGCTGATGGATGCAAAAGATTTCCTATTTCTTTCTTTCCTTTTTTTTTAATCCAGGGTCAGTTGTTGACGGCAGCTCTTTCTGCTACACTACAGATGCATCCAACCTTCTCTGGAGCTGCTACCATTCCTGTGTAGATCAAAAGCGCAGCGGGATGGTGATGAGAAGGCTACCTGCTGTGGTCAGAGCTGACTTCAGGGCTCACCGGTGGATGCTCCTGTAGTGAGCACGCTCATCTGAGGGAGGCTGATGTAGACTAATGTGGCTGGAGACCTGTTAGCTCTGCACTACAGATTATAGCAATTATGTATGTGGAGCTACGGCGCACTGCTTCAATTGTGTGTGTGTAGAACAGCCCACACACTGCTATACTGTGCAGGAGGTGCATCAGAGAGAAGCTACAGGTAACATCCTGTACTAAACAATGCTATCATTATGTTCACCTGTCACTATCACAGCTGACTGTACCTGCGGTTCCCTCACCATTTTCCATTGTCAGATTGATTTCTCATTAACACATGGTTATACCACTAGACAGTCACACAGCAAGTTCTGTCCACATGCTAAAGTTTTCTCTGCTGCTGCTTTGTATTTGTGTCAAAAGTCATGTTCTCACTGCAGAAAAATATCCTCTTTGAAGATTTGACTGTAGCTTCAATGTATCAAACTGTCATACATTAGATTTATTCCAGCTATTCAGTCTACTGCTGGCAAAACACACTTTTTTAATCATCATTGAATTTAGTTGCTCTCTTTCTCCCTCTCAAATCTTTGTTTTAAGTACAGAGCTGAAGACAGGATGTGGTTAGCCTAGCTTTGTATAAAGATTGGAGCTAGAAACAGCTAGCTAGCTCTGTCCAAAGTACAAAAAACACTTCTGAAGCTCAGTCAACATTTTGTATCTCATTTGTTTTACTTCAAAACAAACAGAACTGGAAAGATGACGATGGTTTTAGGAGTAAGTGGTGTGCTTAGTCTTTATGCTAAGCTAGGCTAATCCCGTCCTGACTCCAGCTCTGTACTTAATACACACATGATTTTGATAGCAATCTTCTCACCCCATTCTTGGAAAGACAGTACATGAGCATTTCCCCCCAAATATTGATCTATTCCTTTGGAAAGAACAGTTCACCCAACAATGAATCCTGTTGTAGCATTCTCCTCAACAACTGATGTAGCTGGGAACTTCAATCATCAATCAATCTCTGTTTGTACAACACGCATTCACAACAACAAAAGTTATCTCATGACACTTTCAAGTTGAGCGGGTCCAAGGTGGAATATTCACTGTAGCCGCTAAGCTAACTGTTTTGGAACGCATCCTGACTAAAGTGGAGGCACAAGCTCAACTTCATGTCAAGAGGAGAAAAAAAACGTCTTTTCAAATCAATTTGAGACTTGGATCATACCAGACGTTCCGTATGGAGTCACTGTTACTGAAACAAGGCTCCCTCACTTGAATGCTGCAAGTCTGTTTTACTGTGAAGCTCGAGAAATGTTTTGTGGACGATGAAACTTCAACCGACTCTCCATCGGCATGAAGGTGAGGAGAAAATAACATTTTCTGTATTGGTGAACCAAAAAAGACATAAAAACTGCCCATGACAATTCCCCAGAGCCCAAGATTATAAAAGCTCACAGGATTTCTTGTATAATTAAATCAACAACACAGCCACACTTTCCTCTTTTTTGTTGGTTAACAGCGGGTCACAGGTGCCACTGATTATTACCATGGAAACAAAGCTGAGATGCTTTATTTTTATGTGGAGAGGAAATAAGACTGGACTCATTCAAACCAAGCAAACACAAGTATTAAGAGACGAAAAACCACAATTATGCATTGAGCAGGATGTTTGAGTCAGCTTTGGCCTGACTTTCATATGACGTGGTCTCAGTTTGGGGACTTTTAAGTAGGAGGGGTGGGAGGGTGGGGTGGTAATGTGTGAGTGTGTCATAATGTGCTCTGTGATGTGTGTCGTCGCCCTCTCTGAGCCTCAGCAGAATGATGTGCAGGGTGTGTGGAAGAAGGAGGTGGGTCATGAAATAAAGGAGTGCACATCTTCATGTACATCTGCAGCACCAAGGTACGCAAAAAGAAAACAATGCAAGTTCTATTAAAGGATGATGATAATTGCTGAGCTGACTGTTGATTCTTGATTCTGGAAACAGCAGCTGACAAAACAATCTTCACTCAAGTCAATTAGTCATTCTATATCACAAAAATGTAGAAATGCAAGTTGGTGTCGCCTTATGCTACACAGTAAAAAAAAAAACGATGGTGAAGAAAGGAGGATGAGTTCAGGATTCTGAGGAGAGCCTGAAGAAAGGAGCTATATACTACCCTTTCCTTTGCCAGATAGCTGGATGCGATGGCAGCACATGTAGAAGTAGCAGCCAAAAGCTCTCTAAAACTTGCTTTTTTTGGGTTTAATTTAATTTTTTTTTTTACTTTGGCTATTTGAGCACACTTTACTTATGACAGAAACACACCCATCAACATCTGAAAGGAAGTGTGGGGTTTGGATTAAGCAGCAGACCGTGAGACACTCTCTGCCAATGGCATCTCCCTCCCAGCCAGTCAGACCACCAGGACCAAAAGTCACCGTTATCCATGCAATCGGTCCAGGATCAGAGCTAAGCTAACCCTTTTCATAAGATTCCGTCTTAAATTCTATTCTTTCCATCACTCGTTGATATAATTAACATATTGTTTTCCATCGTTTCCTGATAGATTAGTGGCACAATCAATCAGGATGGAGCAGAATGTGGACCACAGGTACATGCACACCTGCTGCAAGTGATGAGTTGTTGCATATAACAAAGTAACACACAGGAGGTCTGAAGAACAACTTCAACTAGGACAATAGTTTTAAAATGATTTGTCTAATGGGACATATCCAAGGCATGAAAAAAATACCAATGCAGCCTGTGGCTCCCTTTAATAAACAAGGTTCGTCTCAACTGCTGCTGCTATAGTCTAATAACATTATCCACTGAGCCAGTAGAGTCAGAGTTAGACTAACGTGAACATTGTGTCACTGTGCACAATTAGAGGGGAGGACTCCTGCCAGATGACTGTAACTGAGGATGAACATGGTTTTAATTGGAATTATCAAATTAGGCCATGGCAACAAATGCCCTTGGAGCTGTGCAAGGTGGTAAATGTCAACATGTAGGGTGATGATGATGATGGGTAGGTAAATGAAAGCACAAATCTAGGGTGTATATTACCATGTCAATTTCAAATGTAAATCAAATTTCTGCTTCAAGGCAGTGTCTGCAAGTAAAAACGATGCAACTATTTTATTTTGTGTTTGTGAGTTACATGCAGATCATATTTTTCGAGGGGTTTCATTTCCTCAAGTGAAACTTCCTGCTTCCCCACACCCCGAGATTAGTTTCTGTGGCAGTGTTGGTCAGTGTGATAGTATCTCTATTCATCAGCCTGCATGGCAGCTTTTAATACTTTGATCTTCAGCAAGATATAATAATACACTACTTTGGTTATTGGTAATCTGGGTCCCCGGAGGATGATTGCTAAGAACTTCGGTGGCAGCCTACCCTTTTTATCTAGTCAGAACCACATTTCTGTTTGACCAACACTTACATCCATGACAGGAAGTGATAGGAAGTGTCTGAATGCTCGGTATACAGGCATTAGGGCTGCATGATATTGTTGAGATTATTAGACAAATGTTATGATTGCAATATGATTTATGATTAGTGGGTATGTTAAACCTTACATCAAAATGTTCAGATGTTATAAGAATTGGTAATTTTTCCAGAATTCAGAATTGGTCATGTAAAGCTTTTGAATTTGAATTCTGATCCAAGGTTTTCACTTTTCAACTGATGTCTGTGACTGTTCTGCTGTAACTTAAGTTGATTTCATGGTTATCTGTGGGTTAAAGCTAGGGTCTACAATCCTTGGGAGCTAGCAAGAGAGCTAGCAAGATTTGAAAGTGGCACCTCCTCTAAGTTCCACCCCCCCTCCCCATCCCGTCAGTGCTCCGTCCAAAGCCACTCCCCCACAAACTTGAACGCGCTTCTGGCAGTGGGACGAGAAGATGCCGGAGCAAGACGCAGCAATTCAGCTGAATTTAGCACGGAGCAGACAGGAAGTCAAGCGCCAAAATAACAAACTACATCCGGTTACTTTTCAAAATAAAACACTCCATGTTGACACCAGCACACATCGTGAGGCCAGCTGTCTATCGTACTGCGCCGTTGCGGACTCAAACCGCAACCGGTGGGGATTGCCGGAAGGCGGAGCAAAACCGGATCGGAGCCTTTTTCGTGGCAGCCTTTCCTGCCTCAGGCTTTCTTTTCCTCGCCTTTTTAGCGGGTTGAGCTGTTACAAGTAACGCTGGCTGCATTTTCTCTGCCATTGTAACCAAATGAACGTCTTCTCCTGCAACTCCGTATTTCTGCAGAGGAGTGTGCTGAATATTTCCGGCATCAGTGAAAAGTAACGTGTGCAGGCGCGGAGGAGGGAGGGACAGAACGAGACATGAAGGCATCTGACCAATCCGTGCTGGTCAGATTTTTCTCAGTCCTACATCTGCCACAGAGGTCCGATTATTTTCATTCCTTTTTCTGAATACATAATGTATTGACTACTCTCAGGATAGCAGGATCATTTCACCCAGTATAACAAAATGTGTTTTTGAACAACATTACAGACCCTAGCTTTAACATGACTCTCTGACCTCTGTGCCTTATGAAACCATTGCAGAACCCATTGAAAACCAATAAAGTACACTGTCAGGCTAAAAACAACACTGTTTTTGTAGTTCCCTATTTTTTTCACCAAGTTATTCAGTGTGTTTTTCATATGCAACTCTTTTGTATTACAGAAAAAAACATGCAGCTCAGGCTGTACATACAATCAGGGAACCATCCAAACTAGAACCAGCCTTCAGCCAACACTGTTAAATCACAAATAAATCATTGCTAAAGCAAAGGCCATTCTTAGGAAGCGGAAGGAAGGATGACTTGTCTCTTCATCGCAACAAGCAAACTGTAACTTAGGAAGTAACTGAGTCATAAATTCAAAGTCTAAATTGACTTGCAACACAAAAAGAGAAAACTAATCTTTTAACAAACCTCATCAGCAAAGAGTGGTGAAAATTCATTTAAATAAACAATGTCTGTGGTGTTTTGTATCAAAATAAGCAACACATCATCCCTGAAGTCAATTCATCCACTTACTGTAAGATTTTAAGACAACATTGAAGGCGAGGTGCTTTCCAGTCCACCCACTGTAAGTTCACTAACATCCATGGTGAAGGCTCCCTCGCACCACTGAAAAGGTAAGCAGCCTTTCAGAAGGTCACTGGGTTGCTGATATTGATCCTGAGATAATATATGCAAGACAGCCGTGTCTGACACCAGCTCTGCTGATCACATACAGAGGAATGTGGAAGCATAATGTGAAAGTTTCTTTGCCATATTTCATCACACTGACATAGATGTTTGAAAAATGTTTATTGCCTAATTAAATACACGCTCTCATGATAAACACATGATTTTAAAAAATGTCCCCATTTGCGGGACAAATAAAGGAGAATCTGATTCTGATTCTGATTTACACAGCCCAAACATCTACAGCATAAAGGCAAAGGACAAGACCCTTTAAACTCTGTGTACGCAAAATGTGACAGACGTACTGTATTCACGAAATTTCATGGTAGACCTAACATGGATGACACAGAGTCATCTCAGGCTACTGCTTGAGTCATTATGCTCAAGTCCATCCACAAATGCATCAAGTGCTTTCTGCTCCAGATGGAAATCAATACCGTCTCCCTGCGCTTCGATCGGGGGCTGAGCAAAGACAACACAACATCAATTCTTGAAGAAAGCTCTGCCCATTCAAAGTATTCATGCACAAGATAAGATACAACTGGACTGAACTAGAAATGAGCACTATTTTATTTGGAGTTGTACTAAAATATTGACCCCCTTAGCAACATGTAGTTTTAGCATGGTCAGGCAACAAAGGTAACTCAGGTTAGCTTGAGCCTCCTGGACAGTCCTGGCACGCTCTTGCTACTGACACTGATGAATGAGACTGCCTGTGAGAGTGCACGTCTGTCTGCACAGCCCAGAATGCACTTAAAACACTGCACCAACCCACATGTATCTGCAATCGTCCTAATTAACACCAGAGCTACTTCATCTCCTGGCGATGGAAAGGTCCAGGCACTGACCTCAACCTTGTGAATCAATACTCAAACCACAGCAGAGATTTACCTTTTAAAAGAAACAATTAGTGTGGAGCACAAGCAGAATGAAAAGCAACAAAGACGGTAGAATGAAAGGTTATGAAACCTATTATCATTGCGGCCAACATCTGCATCAAAAATGCATTGAGGCTTATCTCTTTGACATCAGGAAAAGACTACTCAAGTGCAGAATGTCTGCACTGAGGGATAGTGCTGTGAGCCAGGTGTCTGAGGCTAGATTTCTGAGACGTGTCTTCCAAACTTGGTGTCAGTGTAGTATCTTGCAGCTTTATCTGTCACAACAACACCCAACAATGATATTAATAGGAGTATCTTGCTTACTAATCTCACATCGAAGAACAAAATCGCTAACATAGACATTTTTTGTGTTGCTGAAATGCAATAAACTCAGTTTCACTTAAGCTACCTGTTGCAGACTAGACTTGTAAATCTCAAGAATCATCGTCTCCATCCATTCAAAGCCACAGAAACAGAAAACGAAAACAAGCCTTGAAAGCATCAGCTGCCAGTGTTCATTGGCATTACCTCAAAAAGGCATCAGCACACATCCAGTCATCTTGTTATTCCACTCTTTGCTCTGACAACTTTCTAATGTCTCTCACTGCATGTTACCGGCAGCATCTGAGCCTATCTCTGTCTGTGGGTGGTGAGTATGACTGAGCAAACGAGGTATGTGTGAGTGAGTGTGTGTATGTGTCTGTGTGATGGCATGCCAGAGTATTTTTGGGCCCTGCCTGCTTAAATGCAGCTTGCATGAATCATGACTTCCCACATAGTAGGTCAGTGAGCGGGGTGAGTCATATTGCTGTCTTATATGGTAACGCGTTGCACATGTGACAGAAACACTGGGGTTATCTATAGACCAGGCTCACTGCTGTGTCTCACTTCTGTCTTGGTCTTCACATGATATTGGAACTCATTTGTCTTTGTTTAATCTCATCTCTGACATGTCTTGCACCAAATATATGTTTCATGTTTATGAATTTGATATTTTTGATAAATAGTCTGCCCAACATTTTGGTGTGACTCAACATGACTAAGACACATTTTGTTTTTCCTTTTCAGCCTCAGACTGACATGTAAACATCACAGCAGCCAAACATTGCTGCACAAAAGCACGAGAGTCACCACAAAAGACAAATATACACGTAGTCATTGTCAGAATTTAGACAGAATAGCAGACGCGCATTCCATTTCCTATCACATTGAAAATGACGAGCTACCACCTGCACACATGATGATCTGTTTGTCAAAACCTCTTCCTGTGCGATTGGCTGAATCAACAAGAAAACAAGTTTGTTGTTTGCAGACACCTCAATCAACAAGAATAGAAAACACCCCAAAACTATCAATACAAAGAGGGAAGTATGCCTTTGTGGGACTTGGTTAGGATATGTGGAGTGTTTTCCATTAGCCGCCATAATGCTTATTAGGCCAGTGATTGGCAGGGCAAGGGGTTGCTAGCACGAGTGTGCCCAAGACTGGATTATGTGCTGCATTGTTAATGGGGCCCGGTGGAAGCTGGGGGGGGGGGGGGGTTGAGGTGGAAGTTTTTATTCAATACAATAAATTCATCTTGTGCATGACGTTGAGACAAATTCAACCGTCAATTTAAAAAGCAGAGCAGTCATGGAAAAAAGCAAGTGGAAAGTCTCCCCACAGGAAAGAGTTGACACAGAGCCATCGCCCACGTCAAAACCTTCAAAAGCCATGTCTGTACGCGTGTATGTGTGTGTGTGTGGGTGTGTGTGTGCAAAGCCAAGAGTGTGTGTGATCATGTGTGCATGTGTGAGTGGGCTGGAGGGTACTGGTCTGTTGATAAGGCAAAGAAAAACAGTTTTTTCACACATTGCTCTTACGCATGCAACATCTCAAGTTTTAAGAATACATACAAATGCTCTTGTTGTTGTAGCAACATGAATAAATGTGCCAAACCAGAGCAATGGTATAAATATCCAGCTGAGATCAAAGGGCCCCAAAGCCAGGCTGTGAAGAAGATGAAAGACACAATGGACTGATGTGACTGATTGTAATACACCCTTGAAAAGCACAAAGACTCATCCAATGTGTCTGAAAATTCAACTGAGCGCCACGCTGCTGCTTCCTTATGTCAAATCCTTCCCTATTTATTTGATTGTGTGCTGGTGTGATGTCTTGCTCTGCAGATTAAGCTGTTCTGAAAAAACAAAACTTCACTGAAACCGTTCACAAACAAGCTCATGTAACGGAGCACTTCTTGTTTTCTTAGTCTATAAAGGTGACTGTGCATACAACTGTGATTCATTCAGGATGTTTGACGATGTTTGACACACACTCATTGACATCAGTAGAGATGAGGAGGAACTGGCGAACAGTTCTGGGTTCCTGCAAATCGACATCACAGAGAACCATCATGGTCATCACACATGGGTAGAGACAGCTCAAAAACTGCTGGACTTTTTAAGGGCGCTTAGGCTTAGTTCCCATGCCAAGGTCTTACTAAACATCTACAGAGAAGCAAAAGAAAGCTTCTCTCTCCTGGGTTGATGCCCAGGACAGGAAGGCTCTGCACTGGGTGATTATAACCGCACAGAACATCACTGGTACCATCTACAGAGCATCAGTAATATCAGTGAGGTGAGGTGTCTGCACAGAGACCAAAGGATACCTAAAGACACACAAAAAGACACACAAGTATCCACTGCCATCCCACCAGACTGCAGTGCAGCTTCTTTCCTCTGGCTGTGAGACTCCTGAACTCATCCTCAGCACTCCAGCATCATTATACTATCTTGAAGCATAATGACTATTACATTTATATTGAATCTAGCAAGTGGCACTCAATTGATGAGGCTCTTGGAAGCATCTTAGTCATAGACTGAAAAAAAAACTGGGCACGACTGTCACATAATGCACAAAGGCACATGAATAATATCCAGTTAGGCTACCTGACAGGCATTATAATCTAAATATGTACACCAACAGTGACTAAGAATGCTAATTTCCAGCTTCTCTTAAACAGACTTGTCTTTATCAAGAATAATAACCACAGTCATGTTGTGTCGAGTGTTTTTCTATATGGAAGGGCATACGAGGGTGGTGGTGTGCAAGATAACTTCAGCACATCTAGTCATAAAGCATATAGCAATTTAATATTCAATCATTTCTATTGAGATTATTCATCTTATCTCATCTTTTTTTCTTTAAAAATATTTTGACATTGATGTTTGACAGTTTTTTGTGTCAAGCTGTTTTTAGGCTTGAAACTGGTCAAATTTCTTATAAACAAAAAAAAAAAAAAGATCTTAAATGGACATTTGGGAAAGCTACTGAGACCAAATCTGAGAAAGAGCCAAGACTGAATGATAGTTTGACTTGATAAAAAAAATGTGCTTGCCCCAAACACCACAAGTGGCTTAGCACTTGCTGTATTAAAAACAACTAAATGAAAATCAAATGTCAGAAACAATTAGGCTTGTATTTGCCAAAATCAAGTAAATCAAACTCCAAATAAATCTGTGCTCATGAATTCCATCTTATGCTGACCTGTGACTGTGATTCTGAACATTAACAGAGTGATCCTTCACAGTCTGAGTGTAACTATCTTGCTGACTGCTCACATTAAAACCTATATGTCATTCAGGCAGTGCAGTGCATGCGTAGTGATCTGCTGCACAGCCGTTGCTGTCAGTTTACTTGATGCCAGTGTGAGGGGCATGAGGGAGGAGCACATATTCACATGTTCCAACACTTGAAGCTGAGCTTGATGCTCACTCACATTACCCTGCCAAAGAATGGCCATAGCGGGTTAGATGACCCACTGGCAGCAGCACCCACAGTGTGACAGAGCTAATTTGGGAAGTGATGTGAGGGTGACACACACACACACACACACACACACGCACACACGCACACACACACACACACACACACACACACACACACACACACACACACACATTGCAACATCATGTCTTTAAATAATATGGTCGCTAACATTCAGTAGGTGTATAGTAAATTAAACTTTAGTTCATATTTATTTTGAATAATGAAATGTTTATATACTGTTTCTTAAGCAACTGTTTATTGTGGCCACTGACATTTATGACATTTTGTAAATTGTTAATAAATACTGTGTAGTTCTTCGAAAAACATTATTTGGATGGCCATTATAAAATTGTTTATAAACCTTTACAACTGCTTAATTAAGTGGTTCATAAAGCATTTAATCATTTGTCAATAGTGAAAGAACTATCACATAAAATGTAATCAATATACATTTACAATTTATCAATGAGAGTTATCATAAGTGTTACCCATCTAGCTTCTCTGCTGTGAGATTCATATGTTGCTGAAAACATAAAAGGTTCATGTAGCAATAAGAGAAGGTAGACACAGTTATCATCAGTGGTTAGACAACTTAGGGTTAGGGTGAGGGAAACCAAGAAAGTTCAAATATGAACTCACAGTACAACTAAAACAAGCCTGAGTTCTGTGTGCATGGTCATTTTTAGACCCTTTCACTATTTAACCAAAACCACTGTCTGTCCCTCACCTTGACCATGTGTGTGGCGGGCCTAAACCTGATGTGATGCAGGATAGGAAGCTTGGTCTCTGCTGTGCTTTATATCGGACCGCCACCACTCAGTCCACACCTCTGCTGGATAGGGAAGTTATCTTGGATTGGAAAAAGTAGTGAATGTACTCTAGGTTTCCCCCAAAACACCTTTGCCAGAGATATTTAGTAATAAATGGACATGTTTACAAGGATATAAGGTTGAACCACAATATGTTGCACATGATATCGATAGTGGCATTGAACCTCAGTTCTTGGTTCAGTGACTGAAACATGGCTTCAGCTTTATAAAAAGTTGGTAGTGAATGCTTGGTCAAATTGTTACTGGTGTTTCCATAATCTTAGAGCTCCAATAGCAAAGAGTTTTTTGGAAGTTGTAAAAAGGGAAGTTGTGAAACACGTGTTAACATTCTTCAACATAAAAAAGTGTAATTAAAGACAATAATTTTGGTACTGTTTTGGTACTTCCCCTGCACCAATATCAGAACATTAACAGAGTATCCAGCCCTATTAATGATGTGATCACAGTACCGGTGTATATATGTGGGCAAGTTGAGCCTGACAGTTCATTCTTGACCTTAGAACTGCTAATGGGATTTGGTTTTCTTTCAAAATACTGCACACGACTTCTCTAGTAATCCTCATGATATTTGTGCAATTCACTGAAAAAACAGGAATTAATAACAACATCAGCCAAAAAGGGGGATCCAGGCACATCTGTCACAGGAACATATGCTGTCTTTGTATTGACTGGTGATGTGTTGTGATATATTGCCGTATCAATGACCCCGGTGCACAGAGCTGCTTCTCTCTCTGCAATCTCTCTAATCTCGGTGGTTTCTGTAACCACTGTGCTCATTTCACAGCACTGGGCGAAACACATGCGTCTGAATCATGTGCGGGAATCTACAGGTTTCATACAAAGTAATCATTAGTCAGCTGATTTCAGTGACTTGAATGCAGGTACCTCCAAAGATAATATTGGCCTGACATGACTGAGAACCAAAAAAAATAACATGACATGAAGGAGTCACAAACACTGGATTGAGTGATCAAAACATATGCTTGTCAACCGAACTGTACGCTCTCCTGACAGACATATTGAAGATATATCAAATTAACTACCGTAAAGCATCAGTGCTGCTCATGTATCATGTCAGTCAGAGCTGTCAATGTACGTCAACACAAGCTCTGACTGCCTCAAATCAAGTGCGAGGGCACACAATGAAAGGTTATGGTTTCAAGTGTGCGCAGATGTGACACAGAGTGCGGTTAGCGGCTTTTGGGCAAAAGTCTTGATGACTCAACCTGAGAAGAGAAAGCAGTGTTGATTAGACCTCTTCGCACGCCCAAGCATCACAAGTCACAGTGGAAATATTCCCATGGAGGAGGAACTGTATCACCAGTGAACGGTATTTGGTTCTGACTGAAAACAATGTAAACGGGGTCAGATATACATTTCTAAATATATTCAAGAAGGACAGATTCCTTAAAATTCCTTCAAAATTCTGAGGAAGTGTCTCAACAAGCTGTGCATTATTTTTCTTCAAATATGTAAAACTGCTCACAAAAAATGTTAACCAACAAAAGGCTACCAAACCCTCTGAGACTGAGAGACAATTCTCATTGAACATATAAATGTATCATTTCATGATATAGCAATGTCAGAAGAAACAACACACCTCTGAACATTTGCTTTTCCAATAATTTAATTTTTTGGTGTGCAAGAAACAAGGATTCAACTCCTTACTTGGCCTGGTACGAGTAAATCAAGATGTGGTTTGGAAAAACCTTAAAAACGTCGTGACATAGTAAAAAGCTGGTTTGGGATATCTTTTCTTACATGCTCCGGAGGAATTTCTAGAAAATTGTGTGTACTGTTATAAATTGTTGCTTGTAAATAAAAAAACAAAGAAACACCCTTCACAAAGCCTTCTCTGCTGGCCGTGCTTCCAAACAGCCATTGTTTGTGGCTCCAAAGGTGCAACCACTGCTGAAATAACTCACTTACAGTCTTGATTCTTGCAAGATCAATATTTATCTCTGGGCCTATCGATTTCTTTGTGATTAAAACACTGAACTGTAACAACTTCAAGGTGAACTTGAACTGAGTGCAAAAGCAAGCAGCTGTTTTTGGAGAACTCACTCTCACAGCAACCTGAGCTCACACCAACTCTGACCACAGCTCAGCACAGTTCAAACATGGTATATACTGTAGAGTGGAAGACATGTTTCAGTGAGAAGCATTGATTGATTTTTCCATCACGGCTGGAAATGACGAATCCAATAATCAGTTAAAAGCACCATATCTATAGACAACACACAGTGAGTCAGAGCTGGTCTCTTTGTTTTCCCGTATCGATCCTCTTCAGATGTGATTCATTTTCTCTCATACTTACAAAATGGGCCTCAAATCAAGAAATATTTAAGGCCAATGATTTCAACAGAAACGCTCCACATAATCTTTATTTTGTATCCAATTTAAAACAAAAATAGTCATTCATCATCTATTGTGGTCTTTTCAATGACACTCCACATTGTGAATGCAGATAAGCCTGCAGTCTGCCATTTATCAGTGTCATATGGCTGAGAGCAGTTCGGCTGACTGATGAATATTAGCACTTTGAGATTTATCTAAATGTAAAGTGCTTTACAAATTAAATATATTATTATTATTATTGTTATATGATGCCAATCTAATTGTATCATATCTCCATCTTCTCAGCTCCTTATAAAGATACATAACAAACCTGCTGTATAGAAGGAGAGTATCTGGACATGAGAGAAGCCACTTTCACCTGCTATAACTCCTTTACTGCATGTAAATTTCCCTTTTAGAGCTAATGTCAAGAGAGGGACTGAGGGAAATTTTCACGCTCTGTTTTATCCAGCAGTCAATCAAAGGGGAATTAATGTTACTCATACTGTATGCAAATGATTTATTTTAAGTGTAAGTGGTTCAGTTTTGAAACCAATTTTCCATCAGTCACTGTTAAGGTCATGGTCAGAGTGGTGTCACGTTTTTCCTTTAAAGTTGTACGTATAAATCATTTTAATTTTAACTCTGAATCAAATGACTGCACAGAATGTAAAAGAGGTTGCACCTAGTGACTACAGGTGACTGCATCACACATATGTCTGAGTTTTCTCCAGTTTCCGAGAGCTACAATGTAGAATCCGACTGATCTATTGGTTACGCTCTAGGCATCAGCACCAAAACTACGCTGTGCAACACAACCCTGTGGCTAATCGCTGCAACAACTGATTTTGTCTGAATAAGGCCCAACAACAGCAACAGCTACAGTAGATAATTAAGGCTTGCAGTGAAGGCAACTTTTTTTCTTTTTCAAAGGCACAGTCTGTTTCCTGCTACTTGTAGGGCACATTAGATGCTCCAACACAGGAGGGTTCACACTGTTCACACACACTGATTGTATGATTTGGATCCACAAATGTCATGGCACATTTCAGTGTTTCCCACAGAGTGTGACTTTAATTGTGGAGTTGGCTGTCCAGCTGAGGTGCCATAAAGCATGCGCATCCTAGACTTCCACCGACTGAATCGGCTAACTTCCAGTGAAGGTAGTACGATGAGCTAACTTGGATGAGGATAAAATGTAAATGGCCGGCTCTTCTTGACTCTCCAACTTTTATTTAACTGAATTTCCCAAATTCTGACATTAGGGGGGTTGTGAGGCTTTTGATACCATTTTACAGATGAGTCTTACACAACTTTAGCTTTTAGGAATAAGTCCCCAGTGCATTGCATGACAATGTAATTACATGGCTTGGCCACGACAAAAACTGTCTTCAGGTGGGCTTCATCTCGGCAATGAGGCCAGCCATCTTATTTGCAGAGGAAGTTACACTGCCATCCACTGTATCGAAGTATATAACATCATGCTATTCACTGATGGGTGTGCTGTCTTGAGTGAGTGAGAACGGGACGTGCAGCTCCAAAAATAGACAATCAATACGTGGCTGCAAATGTTGTGGAAATGTGGCAAGAGTTTAAAATAATCGATGATCAGCTGTGCAGCAGAAGCTCATCCTCTACTTCCTCAGTTGAATATCAGTTTATTTTTTCATATGCAGTCAAACAAATTTGTTGATGGGACAGGAGTCCAGCAGCTCAGGATCACATCCCTGTCCATCATCAATGAAGACACTGCCACTGTTTAGTATGTATCAGGTCCTGGCGCCCCTGGCTCTTAAAGAGAATGGGAAATGACACTTGGATTGGTTTGATTTGTGTTCTGCCAAAAACACACTCATGACTAATTCAGAGTCTAAATACCACCTCTTTGCGCCACACTGTGACCAGATTATCTGCTGTTCAACTAGCAAAATGGTCTTGGACATGCTGTAAACGCACTAGGGTGGGGCGACTAACGCTAGCTAGTGAACATACTGAAGCATTTAAGACCTAAAGAAGCAGATATTTTTATTTGGCAGGTAGCGGCTAAACGACAGTACATTCATTAAGGGGATACAAACATGACTTTAAGGGAAATCTAATGTTGCTCTGTGATGACTAGTTTCCACATCTTATTTTAAAGTTAAATGGTTAATTTAGTCCCACCAGTTGCTACTACCAGTAGCACTTGTAGCACCAATAGCACTCTATGTGCTACAGACTTATAGTAATGCACTAAAAGCCTACATGACTGTACTTTACACCTTTTACTTGAACAGGTAGCAGAAATATTCAGAGTCCTGCTGCCCTGCACTGTGTCTTATAGGTCATCCTCTTCTGCCACTCTCACTCAGTCTGTAGTCAAGTGCAGAACAAACATTACACTGACTGACGGAGGCCAGCCTTCATCTAAGATCAGCCCTGTGGAAACCGCTGGGGGAAATAACGCAGACGCAAGCTGCTGCTATTTGTGGATAAGAGACAGCGTTGGCTGCAATGACATGTTGGACGACGGTCTGCGGGGGGACATTGGCTTTTCTCGTGGCACACAGTTCTTAGAAGGCATGATTGATGCACATCTCCGCTTGAGTGTCCAAAGCATTTTAGCTTGTCTGTGGTAATGCAGCTGCCACACAGTGGATGCAGGCTACGAGAAGGCCACTCTTAAGCTCCATACAGGGCTAAATCGCCCGTCTTTATCCTGACGCTGTTTCCTGACCGAGGTCAGCCTCTCTGCACACCACAAATTACTCCCTGAAATGCTGCCAGACAGGGTTGTGGTGAAATTGCCATTTGTTTGTTTGTGGCTCAGACTGTGCACTAAGTCCCCTATCGTAAGAGGCTATTTTTAGCTGCCTAATCCTTCATTGGAGTAATAATGGCCCAGACTTGCCAGATGACAAAAATAAACACAAAAGCCCCATGTTATAGACTATACTGGGTTTATGTCTGATCTGTCATTATTTTTGACCCTTAAATTTCCATTATAAAAACAGAAATCTCTGTACCAGTCATGGTTATTAAAGTATATATATATATATATATCTATATCTATATCTATATATATATATATATATATATATATATATATATATATATATATATACATATACATATATATATATATATATACATATATATATATATATATATATATATATATATATATATATAGCCCTATTATGTAATGTAAGCACATCTCTGGGACATCAACCATGATGATCATGTATGATGAATCAGAGCAACTAGGATGGAGATTTCAGCAGCAAGTGTTAATAGCACCAGGTTCCTCATAGGAAGGGTCTGATTCATTTCTTTCATAACTGCTGGAGGTGTCTCACACAGACCCGGGACATTCTGATTCTGCTCGGCTAAGCATTAACTGTGCAGCTAATCTGCTGAAGTGGGTGGGGACAAGCATGACCACACACAGACTGCATGAACTCCCCTGTCAGGCTTCAGGAACTAACTCTTCGGACTGTGTAAAATCCTGCATACATTGACATAATGAGGCTGGGCTGTGCCTCAACCTCTAGTCTTTTAATAGATTTAAAGCATCACACGGGGACCTTGGCCCTGTTTCCCATCATTAGCTATCATTCCATTTTGTAGGATCACTTCTGTGTACCAATGGACACTCAAAAAATCCCAGCTCATTAAATATACAGCTTGGTCTGTGGCCTCAAATTTAAAACTAAGACTCTACCTACCCCTCTAGTGTCAGTTTTGCATCAGTGTCAGAGTCCGCAGTCAGTTAGCAATAACATGTTATATGCAAAGTCTGGTTTGACTTTTAAAGCTTGCTGGGAAACAGTCTTGGTAACGTTGTCAAATGGTTGTGGTTTGGTTAGGATTAGGAAAAGATTATACTTTGGGTTAAAATAGCTATGTTAAGTCACATTATTTCTGTAACTTATTTGTCTGTAACCCCGAATTTCCACTGGATACGGGTCTGCTGCGTTACGGCTCTGATCTGGTTTTGCTCTACCGTCCGGCGTCCAGCAATCCCCACCACCAAGTGTTTCCGACCGAAGGATTAGCAGAAGAGCTTGTATTGTCTCTTTTTTGAGACTTGTGTGCTGGTGTCAACACGGAGTGTTTTATTTTGAAAAGTAACCGGATGTTATATTGTTGTTTCCGTGCTTGACTTCCTGTCTGCTCGGTGCTAAATTCGGCTAAATCGCTGCGTCGTTGGTCAAACACAAGATGCAAAATTGGAATCTCTCTCAAAGAGACCGGGGTCATTAAAGAGTGTGGCACATCAATGCGCTACAAAAACATTTTGGTGGCTTATGTGGTTTGTTGTTTTTTTTCTGTCGTTTAATGGAACATACTAACCTGTGATTTCCAGGTAATGTACTGGGCATTAATGTAAGGTGAAAAACAACCTAATTTAAACCAAAAATGACTTCATACAGCTCGCCAGGTGTAATCCAGTTCTCCAGAGGCCCCAGGAAACCAGATGTATTTGAAAAGATGTAATGCATGATTTAGCTTGTACACCCATTTCAGATGACACTAAAACATGTGTAAATAACCTTCTTTCACATCAGTCTGGGATCTCAGGGATTCTGGCAACTTGGATTATGCCAGTCGTGCTATAGAGGCTTTTTCTTTCTTTCTTTTTGGTTGTTTTTTGGATGTATTTAAACATATTCCCCCACAGTTACTCTGTCTTGATGTGAAGCTCAATAAATGTTTTGTGGATTATGAAAATGTACCTTTAATCACCAAAATTATCAGCAGTTATATAGTATTCTGCTTACCCTTAGGGTACATCTGATCTATTACAAATTGTAGTCTTCATTACAATTTCTATCCCTTATGAAAACAGTATACTACCTGAGGCAATAGCTAAGATTGTGAATAGAATACATTGCTACAATGATGTTACGAAACACTTGGGTATAAACCAGTCAACAGTTTGCCTAGATTATCAAACCACTTCATTTGGAGGTCAAACTAAAATTGTAGTTAACATTACAGAAAGTACAGTGAGTCAAAACTGAACTTGAAATTATATTTATAGTGATGACAACAAATCGCAGCAATTAACTTGCTGAGTCATTATGATTTAACGTTGTTTAAAAGCAGCTTTTCTACGGTTGTAAGATTGACAGCAGTAGCCAATGATGTAATGTATGCAGTGACGAAATGAGACGTGTTTTACAGCACAAGAAGAAGCAAACAGAGGAAACTGAAATAGAATGTGTGATGCACAGCTGAACTCTCACTACAATAAGACAAGAGCATGTACTGAGGGCAATGTGATAGCAGGTGATTTATTTTCCAGAAGTTGATGAATGGGCTCTGTTCCACGTGTCAGAAGTAGGTAGTCATCCCTAACCAGCTGCTCTCTCTGCCCTCTGTCTGTGGTGAAGTCCGACTCATGTCCCACTTTCCTGTGCATGGCCTAGCTCACTGCTCAATATGTTCTAATGCAAAGCCAGCCATCGACTCACAGCCTACATGAGCTCAATAAATCTGTGGAAACATGCCTGACTCAGTCAACGTATAGACTAGAAGTGTAATCTACATCCTTCTAGTTATGTCAAATCTGGTGTCATTTTTCTACCTGACTTTAACAGACTTCTATATTTACTACCTAAAACGAGGGTAGTGCAGCTTGCTGAAAAAAGGGAAAATTCATCAATCATGTGTGACCACAGTTGCCTTGGAACATGTTGTTTTAGTTTTGGGGGTTTTGGTTTGTCTGTTTTCCTCAACTTGGTGACCAAAACATTTCCACATTTGGCTCCTGGAAGCTTGCTGGCAAACTTGTTTCAGTGGAACTAAATTTAATTCAGGACTGATTTACACTGAATGTGTCCATATTTCCTGCTGTTTATTGAATTTTGCATTGAGTAGAGTGTCTCAGGCTGAACACAGTTCAATGACTGAAGCCACAGAGGTTTGGATTGGACATTTGGCAGATGCTTAAACATCTGCAGGATATCCTAGACAAAGGTCATAAAACAAAAAACAGTTAAAAGTCAAATCTTTTAAACGCAAAACCACCTCTTTAATGGTAGCTTTGTTATGTCTGCCTACAATACAGATTGGCCAATATACTGTCTATACTATGCTTTTATTGCAATGCCACTGCAAGAAGTTACAGTCTTGAAAGTGTAACCATCTTAAAAACTGTGCATCATCTGTACTTGTCTTGCTGTTCTGATTTGTTTGCATTTATTATGAAGTAGTGAAAGTGTGACAGAGCTATATTCATCCAGTGTGTTTGGAAGCAGTATCTCCGGTATCTCAGTCTCTGCGCACAAGCTTCAGCACGAGCAGAGTTTAATAGCATGGCTCAGAAATCCCTCTGGTCCTCACTCGCCTCGTTTGGTGAACTTTTCTCACCTCTGCAGCTCACAGAACTCGTAAAAGTCCCAGCCCAGACTTCACCTGTCAGGGCAACAGCTCAGAGTGAGTCATGGTCCATTCATCAGCCGTGCACTGACTGAAGGTTACTTGAGGGAAGAGCTGATGTCATCTGAACTGACTGTTGCTGTTTCGCCTCAGAATTTATACTTTCAAAATGATACCGAGGCCTCTCTGCTTGTGATCTAGGAACTGACAATCACAGTCACACGGGGTAATGTAAACATGGCCAACAAGATGTCATTGCATGGTGCGCAAACAGCGGACTTATTTTGAACTCTTTCACATCCTGTGTGACTGTCCTAATCTTGTTTCTAACAGTTGCTCAGGCTCGTCACAACAAACGCTCAACGTTGAGGTGACGGGGGAGGAGCTGGGTCGGTGGAAAGAGCGACAGAGGAGTCTCGTAAACAGCTCACAAAGCACCGGGGTTGCCGCAGGACATGCATCCCCTCCCATTCTTCACAGACACACACACACACACACACACACACTGCACAATGCTAATGGAGGCGGGGGCGGTGGGGGCATTTGGACTCTGTTTCACTTCCCCATTCCCACAGATATAGAACAGTGCAGGGCCACACACATTTCTGCAGCCGTGTGAAATGTCCATACTGTGTTACTCTGTGAGTAAACAGGTCTGTATGGCATTAAAGAGGAGTGAAACATAGGGCTGGGCGATATGGCCAAAAGTGTTATCATATATTGATCGCTTTCGATAATTATCACAATATATATTTAACAATAATAACAATAATGTTGAATATCCAGTTTTAAGAGTATTCTCCTTAGGACAGATCCCAATACAAACCAGAAGGTTAATTTTGTTATACAATTATTTATTGTCAGATACTAGATGACAAACATTCAACAGAACCAACCAACCAAATGGCTTTATGTTAATCACTGAATAAATAACATTATAAAATAGTACAACAAATTGCTTGTTTCAAACATGTCTCAAACATTTTAGAGGTAGTATACTGAACTGAACAATGAAAATAATTAACATTTAAATGTTGAGGATTATTATGATACTGTATCCTGTTAATATTACACATTCTTGAGCTTGCAGGTAGTTGTTCAGTTGAGCTTCATTAGCCTCCTGTTCTGTAAGACCTGATGTGGTTCAGACGTGCAACCAGACCACATATCATCTCTGAGCTGCTCCTCCACCTTTACCCTCTACTCTGCGTACAGCTGAGTGACTGATGTTTGGCAGGGTGCACTTAGCATCCATGACGTCATTAGCTTCTTGAAGCCCTGTTTTTAAACTGTGCTTATAGGCATCAAATCTGTAGCCATACAGTATGTAATTGCGCTGGTTATGTCTTTGTATTGCTTTGGTTTCTTCTCATATGGGGCAATGGCTGAAAAAGCAGCTGCAATTGTTGGTTGTGGAAGTGAAGTTTGACTAGAAGAAGCACTGGGGCTGGTCTGTTGGCTACTTGCACAGAGGCTGATGCTAGCATGATAGCGCAAACTCATGCTCTCGGAGTTCTGTTTGGGAAGGTACCTGTTGAGATTGAAGAGGTTGGTGGTCGCCGACACATTTTGCACCTAATGCTGGTCTGTCATTTGTCCGACTTTAGGTAGGAGAACTATTTCCTAATGTGCCAAGTGGTGTGACCTTTCCTCGGTTCAGTTTCTTCGCTTTGTCAGTTTTCTCACAGTCGGTTATGCTGGTCGGACTGCTAATTTTCTTGTGTTGGCAAGACACCATCATTCTGAGTTGTTGCAAGTGGGAGGGGCCAGAAACATGCATCCACCACATGCATTAGTTTCCCTGCTATGTGATTGGCTGTTGGTGTAGTGTATTCTAGGTAGAGGAAAACGGACTCAATGTAAACCAACTTTATCGTTATTGTGGAAAATTTTATCATGAAAATGATAGAAATCATTTTATTGCCCAGCCCTACTGAAACACCTGTCTGAACTTTTAAATTCAAATCAATATCTGCAAAACTCTAGGTTGTTGTCTTCTTAAGTCCTTAAATGTGCATTATGCTATACATTATATTTACTGATATGTTTAAAATTGAAGGTTCACTTTATGAAAGTTCTTCCTAATGTCCTTTTATTACTTCTGCTATGTTTTTCCAATGTTTTGAATTTCAGCTCTCTTTATTGATTTATTCTTGATATGTTGTACCAGTGAAATAGTGAGCTGCACTCTCAGCCCAGAACTATGTCCGCACTGCTACATGCAGCAGAAAGTAAGGGTTTGGAGGTTGAGGTGGAGGATGCAGGAGACCCCAAGTTAACCACTTACAACATAACAACAATCGTCCCTTAATTTTAGTGCTTTAGTTTTTCACGCGTCCAGATTGAATACAAAGTCAACATAAAGTGGCGATGTGAATGAAAAAAGGCGCAGAATTGATGATGAAAATATTCAGCTTTCATCAGAAAACTTGCAGGAGTCACAGGGCTTTGTCAAGTTTTGTGTGGGAAGGGCCGGCAGGCCAGACAGGATCAGTGGCTGCTCAGCTGCTCAGAGCCGAGCTCTGGAGGACAGAGTTGGGTGCAATGCCAGGACCTTCTGGTAGAAATAAACACCCAGAGTCACATTGGATTCTTCTCTGATCTGGAGCCGTTGACCGGCAGACAAGAGCTCAGAGATTACTTTTGAGTGTTTGGTATTCAAAAGTGGATTTATCTTGAATATACAGAGGAGAGGGGAAAAGAAGAGAGAGAACTGAAGTCTCTGGTAAGTGCTGACTTTAGTCAGGGGCTAAACTGAATTCAAACAAACTGAATCCAACCATCGTTGCATGCTGTTACTTAATAGCTTATAGCTAATGTACCAAAGTGTTTTAGCTGTTTGTGAATAAACACTTGCGTGAGTAACATGTATAAACACAAATGATGCTACCAACAAACTCATGCGAGTAGCATGAGGTGAAATTTACTTTTGCATTTGTTGATAACACGTCACAAGCATAACTTAAGTTTCTATTTTATAATTACAATCATTAGTTGCCGTGCACGTTTATCTTAGAAAGAACACAATGTGAAATCATTTGCAAGGGCAAAAAATGTTGCCTCTGAACATAATCCTGGATCTCTCAAAAAAGCCCAACATTCTCATCAGGCTGGGTTTGGATGCTAACATGAGCATTATACTCTGAATGGACTTTACTGATCTACTGCACATTCTTATGGTAAGATTCCCTTCCCTTTTATCATTTCTGCTATGTATTTCTAATATTTAGAGTTTCTATGTGCTTTTGGATTGATTTGATAGGGGAACAATTTGGGACTTTCATACAATTATCAACTGCATTTCTCATGTGCGCTTGTATAATGAAAGCATATTAACTTTCTATTTGATGTCATTAATTGATGTCCTGATTAATTTTGGCAATCGTCTTTGTCAGGAAATTACTTTCTTTATGACGCTACGTTAGACTAGACTTTTATGCCTTATGGTTCATGGGTGGATCCTGACTCATCCATAAATCAATAAGCAGACCTCCATTTCTTGAATTTAAAGTTCAAATTCGTGACTCAAATAAACCGGATATACAGTGATTTCTTGGAACAGCCACAATAATGGGAAAAGGGAAAAAAAAACTTTCGAAATATCTTTTAATCTGATTACATAATTTAATAAATACAGTACAGACCTGCATTAGTTCTCTGTCTCCCACTCCTGCACGCACACGCACACACACACACACACACACACACACACACACACACACACAGATATACACTGAAGAATGCTCTGAAGTCTGAAACGTTTTTTTTTTCACTCTGTGCCTCTGAGTCATAATACGAAGGAGGAAGCCAGGAATGAGTCAGAAAATGTTCCACAAGTCTAATAGTACATCTCAGTGCTGCGTGAATGGCTCTCAGGGACTGTTTGTCTCCTGGCACAGTAAATAACTCCAGTGACGAGACTCAACTTGCTGCCTGGTGACATGTCTCTCTCCTACTCAGGATAAAGACTGATTTTGCAGTATACAGGAGTGAGAAAACATCAACGGAGGTTTCCTGAAGTGAACTGACTTCCCTTCCTGTGTGACCACCTCTAATTCGTTTGAATGAAAACTTCAAATACAAAGCACATGCATTGACTGTGGTAACGCTACACCATTCTCCACTGAGAAATCTGAAAAATATATAAAGCCCTCTCTACAGCTGCTCTTTGAAATTCAACTCCATGCCACAAATTAATTGGCTTTGCAGATGAAGGAGACGTGCATTGTTAAGTGCTAAGTGCAGAATTGAGCAGCTTGGAGGAGCAGCATCACATCAAAGCTCCACCAATTACGCCGGGTATCCCCGCTCCATTGAGAGGAGCGAGGCTCGCTGTGAGGGGGGTGGAGGGGTACTGGGTAGTTACCAGTTCAAGCTTTGACTCAATTCTGAATGAGGACCGTCTGTCCGTCCTACGTTACTCATGAGAAAATGTTTTGTTCAACACCAACTGGATTTATGAGTCATTTGGTCCATTGGATATTCTACAGACTTAAGGGGCTATATGTAATAATGTTTAGCAATTAACTGTATGTATCACTTTGTTATGGGCAGTGTGAGGGGAATGTAATGAGACATGGAAAAAGAGACCTTCCTCTCTCTCTGAAAACTCTTCATGTATTATCATAAATGACAAAGAAAAGCAGCAAATCCTTCCATTTAAGAAGCTGAAGCCAGCAAAGGTTTAAACATTTTCACTTCAAAAATGAAGATTATTAAAATAGTTGGCAATTCATTTTTCTATGGATTCATTTATCAATACAGCTGTATATGCAGATGACATGTAGTGATTGACCACATCGCAGCTAACCAACCAAACAGAGACAATGTGAGATGACCGGGCTCTGAGAATCTCCTCTAACTCAACATACAGTAATGTAGAAAATATGCTCATCAGCCAAGGCTGGAGTTCTTATAGAGGCGCAAGAGACTTCATCAGAAGATCAGCACACTAAGTGCTTTAATTGCCATGGGTATCCTTAAACTGCTGGTTCTCAATCTCCTGACATTAAATCAGTCTGCTGCAGCACCCAGAGGGCATCAGCTCAAACGTTCATCTAAAGAGATGACCAGCACTACACTGCCAGTGGCCTCGCTCACTCACCCCTCTTATCTCATTCCTAGTAAAGAGAAGGATTTCTAACATTTTTACCTATTCTGCTGCTGCATGAACAACAGAGAAATTGAAGATTAAACTGCTGGACAACACCTGGAAAAGCACCATTGTTTGAAGCAGTGCCAACTTAGTCAGGCCATTCAGCCATCAATGAGTGTGCAGCGAGGCAGGGAAAAAATAATAACAAGGAAATAAAACTAGGGCTTCACATCTGCCTCGTATGGAATCTGGAATTTACAGCAGCTATTTGAAGCTATTTGCAGATCTCTACACAATTAGTTTGATGTGAAAGAGCATGTACCTGTTTTTATTTTTTAAATATCAGTCATAGAGATTAAACAGTATTTCCAACAAGAGACAGACAGTCAAGTTCGATGCTATCGCTCAGCCCAGTCGCTAGAATAAAACACTGGCAGTTAACATTTCTGTAAACCACTGATACATTCACATCTGCACGTGTAGTATGTGCCATACTGGCATCCTTACAATACCTGTCATGTCATGTTCACATTTGTTTATGACCTGAGTTCAAGACTTCAGGAGGTGGAGGGGACGGTGGTGGAGCTCACTTGAGAAGGCTGCCAAACCAGTGAACACATTTCAAGATGTACTCAATATATATAATGTGTTTCAATATTTGTCAGTGTGACAGCACTGCATATTTTTATCGAGACCTCGGAGCAATTATCAGTTGTGTTTGTGTCAACAACAACCGGCTATTTTTGACAAGAAGTCGGGACATCTCCAGCCATGTTTGTGATGACCAAACCAGGTATTTTAAGCCAAAACATGATCATTTCCCAATCAAGTGGCTTTTGTGCCTAAACCTAACCACAGCATTGCAACAAAAAGAACTATGAATGTTCAACATATCTGTTTTGCAGGAATGTACATTACCAACATTTATTCTGGCAATCAGATTGTGGCTCTGTGAGGCTGTTCTTAGCCACAGTGGGGCTTTTAAGCTAAATGCTAACATCAGCGTGCTGATATGCTTGCTAACCTTATGGCAATTTTGACGAGAGAGTGATAGTTTAACATGTTTACAGCCTCAGTTTAGTGTGTTAGCATGTTAAGGTTTGGTAATTAGCAGTAGGCACAAAGTACAGTCTGAACAGATGAGAATTGAGGTATTTTCTCATAAACCAAAGCATTAGATGAACAAAAATTTACTAAAAAAATCATATGTATTTTTCTGAGGATGTCTCCAAATAATTTCCTCTGACACCATCCAATAGTGATAGCCTAATCCCAAAGACCAAAGTGGTCAAATTGTGCATATCACATTGTGTTACCTAAGTCTTGCTCACTCTCTCAGAGGGAAAATGAAAGCTGTTGTAAAATCATCAGGCCTCAGCGAAACCCTAACTGTCCACAAGGAAGACACTCAATCACCCATATGAATCGTCCCAGCAGAACCTCAGTGATTTATTATACAATCCAATAAAAATGTTGGGTGCGACGAGGTGGACCACAGTCTGTCAATGTAACAAACTGCTAAGACATTGTTGTTTTAACTGCTGATCGACCAGGACTCGTTGGCTGGCAGGTAGAGTCCCCTCCCCGTTGATGAGCTGACTCTGTATGGGATGCCCAACAATGCACAGAGGGGACCCATCAATGAGTTCCTTTCTCCCATGGGAGCCACTGTTTACTCAGCACAGGGCAGGCTGGAGAGCAGCACAATGGTGTTGCTGGGCCTCTGTGCCTAATATTGATGTCATACTATTCATCTCCACATTATCCCTGCTATTGATTAGTCTGATCTCAGCCTGGAGCACTGGGGAGCAACAACAAACAGAGCTCTTTTTTCTCTCCTGTCTTTTCCTGTCTCATCCCACTGACTCCCACATACTCGGAGAGGAACCGAGCCAATTCTTTTTTCCAGTCTCCTCAGTGAGTCCCCTGCACCCACTGCTCATGTTTAATCGATCAGAGCTGTGTCGATACTGCCGAGATTCTGAACTCCTAAAGTGCACAATCACACAGTGTGAGTAGGAGCTTTTCATCCCTCATGGCTGAATTGGTTTTACAGCAAAGAATCATGAAAAAGACACAGTTTAGTGTTCATAAAGCAGCTGCTCTCACTCTACATGGTGATTCATATACTCAGAGCAGAAACCGCTCAATAACAATATAGCGTTTATCTATATTTTTATGTCACTATGTGACAGCATCTGGACTGACTCAACTTGCATCAAATGTGATGATGGGTTGTTGCAGAGATGTGAGAGAAAAAGATGCTATCACATCGTGCTAGCTAACAAATCACCAAGAGAGAACCCTCTGCTACCAGGAGCTTCACAGTAAGTGGAAAATGTGAATCAGCCACTGTAACGCTTCAACCCCCTAAAAATCTGTGGAAATGTAGGCTGCACCCACTACCCTCATTGTTTCCACATAGGAAAATGTACAGGGGTTTAACACATTCATCAAATGAGACTGTATCACATCCCTGACTGCAGCATTTCTGCCTCCAGGGGAGGGAAGTGGGCAGAACAACACTTTGATCTAATGCTGATGAGTAACTGTATGGCATTTAGTAGAAGCATCTATTGATACATGACGAGACTTTGTAGCGACACATATTTGTGTTGATGCACCACACGTACCATTGTTGTGATCATCTTCTTAGTGTCAGCATTACCAGTATTGATAACACAGACATTACCAAAGTCATTGCTGAGGTTTGACGTCAGATGGGACAAGATGATTGTGTTTTATTTGTGTTTTAAGATAACACTTACTCACTTCCTGTTTTTCATCACTTGCTGTGTATGTATGTGTGTGGGGAGGTGGGGTGTAAGATATTGTTTTTATTGTTGTCATTGTGTGAAGCACTTTGTGTTACTTTGCTATGCAGTTATGAACGGGGGCCAAGCCCCACCCCCCACCCCCCCCGCGCGTGCGCGACTCAGCCCCTGCGCACAGCAGAGCCCACAGAAGTTGGCCCAAAGGATGAAAGTGAAGACACAGGCCAACGTCTGAGCCGTGGTATTCGCTGTAATGGGAAGTGCACTGGAAGTTCAAAGGCTGAATGCGTGCCGATTTGGATTTGTTGTACTAAGCCGCGCCCACATTGACCAGTAATGACCACCTTCAAGATATGGCCTCAGGATTGGCCCTACATCATACCGACCACATTTCGTAAAAATCGGTGTAGCCGTTCAAGAGACATAAACTTCCCATCTTTTTAGGGCCCCCTAGTGGCCAAAATTCTCCTAATTCGGCTCATTCTTTCCCAGTGTCATGGCAACCAAGGAACTCAAATTTGGTGTTAATAGCATTTAGTTTGACCGAGATATCAAACAGTTTACATTTTTATAGCTAGCTACAGAAATTTGTTCGTTAATAATTTGCTCATTTTTTGACAGAGCAAAATTCTTTTGACAACTTTGGATCAGGTCCAGCTGAAGAGTGTACGTGGCAAGTTTCACACAGATCGAACAAAATCCCAAGGAGGACTTCTAAAAAGTAGGTTTTGCATATGTGGTGCTTTAGCGAAAGAAACGTGCAGCAGAAGTGGTCGTGTCCTATGTCAGAAAACCCAGCTGTATTCAGGGAACATATTGATATAAGGTTCGCAAATGTGTTATTTAAAATGTGGAAGTTACAGGCAAAAACGCGATTGCATCCATTATAGCGCCACCTAGTGGAGTACAAGTGAAATTTTTGGTATGGAAGAACTGTGTCCTATTCTATCTGTACCATACAAATTTCAAAGCTCTCAGCATAATAGCTTGGCTGAAATTAATGTTTGCTGTTTATCTTGTAATAAGCCACGCCCACATTGACCAGTCATGACCACCTTCAAGATATGGCTTCAGGATTGACCCTACATCATACCGACCAAATTTCGTAAAAATCGGTGTAGCCATTCAACAGATACAAACTTCCCATATTTTTAGCGCCCCCTAGTGGCCAAAAGTCGCCAAATTCGGCTCATCCCTTTCCAGTCTCATGGCAACCAAGGATCTAAAATTTTGTGTTAATAGCATTTAGTTTGACCGAGATATTAAACAGTTTAAATTTTTATAGCTAGCTACCGAAATTTGTTCATTAATAATTTGCGCATTTTTTGACTGAGCAAAATTCTTTTGATAAGTTAAGATCAGGTCCAGCTACAGAGTGTACGTGCCAAGTTTCACACAGTTTTTGCAATTTTGTGAAAAAACTTTCTAGGCGGAAGTGGGCGTGGCCAATCGCAAAGTGATTCAGCTCCATTCAGGTAATCTCGGGATACAAGGTTTTTGAATGTGCGACATAAGGTGTGGGAGTTATAGGCAAAAACGTGTTGGCCTAGGTTATAGCGCCCCCTGCAGGCGGATATATGTAGTTTTTTGTGTCTGAGATATTCGCAGGAGTCTGGACCAAACCTCCAAATTGCACTGCCCTCCTTTGCACGGTTTAGCCTGCAGCACCACTTTTAGCCGGAGAAAAATAAAAATAAAAATCTTTACAATTACAATAGGGTTCCTAGCACAGCTGGTCCTAGGAAACGCGTATGCTTGCATACTTGCATGCTTGCATACGCGTTCCCTCAGCCCGTCGGGCTTGGCCCCCTAAATATTACTTTGGAAAGTAAACACCACCCATTCAAATAGCACTTGAGTACAGTATCTAATATTAAATGCACTTAAGTATCAAAAGTACAAGTACATGTAAATTATTTCTGTTTTATACATTTGCCAATAAAATAATTAAAAAATAAAAAAGTTTGCTGATTTGGTTCTGTTTAGTGGAGTACATTTATCAGACGCTTTTGTCCAAAGCAACTTAAGGTGGTTCATACACACAGTCATACACTAATGGCAGTGGCTTCTGACCAGCTCATCTGGGGTTCAGTATCTTGCCAACGGACACTTTGACACGCAGACCAGGGGAATCAAACCAACAACCTTCTGATAACAAGACGCTGGCTCTCTCTATATATAATACTTTATAAAGCAGCTTAACTTAAACAGTCATCTTTTGTTGGGTTAAGGACAGACGAAGACAGACAGGAAATTGAATTAAATACATTCTAAATGTTTTAACTTGTAAAGGAGAATGTTTGCATTGTTTTATAGTCACATTTACTTATATGAAATAATAAAATCTAAATACTCCTTCCACCACTGTTTGAATGGAGGAAATTCTTAAAATGCGTTGATTTATGTTGAAAACCGAGCTGATTTAAAAACAATAAAAACATAAAATGTTGTTTTAATAAAATGTGATGTTAGGACTGTATGGGTAAGTTTAACCTGAAAAGAAAATTCATTATCTAAACACCCCCATACCTTGTGTGTCGCAGAAAAACAGCATTGCATCATTCCCCTAAACAACAAGTACCTGGAGACTTGATTTAAAATGTAAAAAGACTGAAACAAAATGAAGTGGCTCCACACAGCTTCGCCAGCATAATCCAAGTCTTTGGAAGCCCCCGGATTACAAACTGTGAAGCCGGTGCACAAGCTTTTAAATAACGTCTTTTCAAATAAAATACAGTTATGCTGGATGAGCAGTACGGGGCCGTTTTAGTTTTTCAGTTGTTTTGTTGTATTGTGTCCATCCACTTCAGTTGTTTGGGAGAGCACTGCAACACTATTTTGCTATGAGGCTCCAGAAATGTGTCGTCGCTGTTGATTTATTGAAGCTTGAGATGAAGCTCCTCTCTCCGTGCTGATAATGACATATCAGAGCTGTGGCTGTGTGGACACAGAGTCAAGGTGGGAGCAGCAGTGACACCTTTCACTGTATGACACAGAAACACTGTGCCTGGCTCTTCCTGTGCTCTGCTGGCCCTCTGCCTGGACTCTGTCACTCACTTGTGTTGCCTTTCAGCCTCGCCTTTGACATCAGCGCTGCTCACAGGGCCGGGTTGCTGTCTAACTCCAGCTCGGCCTATCTAGGGTTTCAGTTGAAGCAAGGTGTAGTAGGAGGATAATTTGTCCTCTGATGTCTGGCGGGTCACAGTATCTCCCAGAGCTATAAATACACCTCTTGTGTGCCTTCATACTTGGGGAGGGAAGCCCGTGGTGGGCAGGCAGAGAATTACAACCGGTTTATTGATGACGGAAAAACAAATAAGGGCCATCTCTGAGCTGCCTGGGGGAACAACAAACCCCCACAAAGTGTGCCAGCGTAGCTGTCACGTTGATGGCTCACTTGGAGAATTCCTTGAGTGGTTTTCTCTTTCAGATCATGCCTTCATTCAAGCTGTAATTTGAGCATTTCTTTGTGTAAAATGGCAGGATATGATCATTCACATCAACCAGGATGTACTACACACACACACACACACATGCGCACGCACGCACGCACACACAGACACACACACGCGCGTGCACACATACACACACTCACGCACACAGTGTTGGCCTGTCTGCTTAAATATACACCTGGTTAATTATTCACAGCCCTGAGGGTCTGCAGTCTAGCAGGGTAGCTGCCTTTGTAAGGACCTGTCTTTCCTGATTTTATCTCTCAGCATTTCGTTATTCTGGGCACAGAGTCAATGAGAGGCACGTCATCAGAATTCTTCTGGTTTCTAGGAGGGGAGGGGAGGAAGGGGTCACAGAGCAGTTAAACCGACAAACCTAGCTGATGGGGCAGCTAGGTGAACGAGGCCTCTGAGCGCGAATGGTGGGGGAAAAGGCTGGACTGCGAGGCTCGCTGGAAACAGATGTCAAACAGGAACTTGTGTGTTTAACGTCTCCTCTACAACAAGCTTCCTGGAGACACGATCTGCCTTTACGGGGGCCGGCCAGCAAACTGCTGCCTCATACTTTACCTCGGTCAGCCTGTGACCTACTTTCTACTGGGAGGTGGAGAGTCAAAACAAAAAGTAAAAAAACAAAAGGCTCTCTCACTCGCTGGTTGATTTGGAAAGAAGGCTTTATGGAATGTCTTGGGGGAGTGTCGGAACAGTGACTGGTTCATTTTCACAGGCAAAAGTTCATATGTCATGCATTACAATTAGCTAATAAAAAACGGTAAGAGGAAGGAAAAAGATTGACAAGAGATTTGATAGCCCAGAGTATCTGGGTTTGTCATAGAAAAACATAATTTTCAGCAAAGATTAAAGCTTAAGTAAACTCACAAAAATGATCCGTTCAGCTCTGCTCAGTCGCTATTTATCAGAGAATTACGGCAAAGACCTCATAGGTAAACTCCTGAAGTCAGGGGTAGATGGGAATACAGGAAGGAATTCTGACTCTGAGTGCTGTTCCATTGTACTTTTGCAAGTAGATCAGAATTTTTTTAGTTCTGAGCAACATTGCCATCAGGATACACTGACTGTGCCTCAGGCAGGTTAAGCAGTGTCACATGTGCAAGTTTCATGTTGCATTAAAATCTGACTTCACCTTGCGGAGAGATACACATCATGAAACTACTAACTCATTATCATAAGTAATTGTTTCTGCCTTCTATTACCAACTCATAATGATGTAATCACAGTGCACAGTTCAGCAAAGCATAGTCACTTGACTACACAGCACAGGAAATGACACCTTTTTGTACAAGACCCCAGGCAACAGGGTTAACTTTTCAGTACAGAGAAAGGACCGGGCAGTTACTACAGCTCATCATGAATGTAAAGACGGAAGAAAGAGTGCCACCTGCACTGGGCGGGCTTCTGAACATGATCATGCCATCACTAATACTTTGGAAGTCAGACCTGGTCCAACTGTCACCATACACAAGTGTGACGTGGAAACCTGAAGACTTCAGTGCACACTGAGAGTGGACTCGACAACTTGTGTCAAGCAGTTCAACTTCTAAATAGATGCCAAACAATACACAAATTTCAGCAAAGAAATACTTTGGTATCTATATATCTGTCAATATTCTTGTATAAACTGGTCACACTGCATTTACATGTCATCACATGGAATCAGGATATTTTACAGTTTAGCAACAAACTGTATTGTCCAAAATGAAATCAGAACACTCAAATGGAACATCACTGTGATTATAATAATTATAACCTACAGCAAGCATCTTTGCTGCATTATATTCTGTAAAGAAACAAAGACATATTGATAAACCAAAAAATTCAAAACCTCTATCAGACTGCACGATCCTCAAGATGTGTTTCTTTAATTAAAGAAATCTAAGAAAATGTCACTGGATAATCATCATGATTGTTCTTTTGTAAAATAAGTAAGTAGAAAAATGCACAGGGAATTACAGATCCTGGTTTTGTCTTCAATCATTGGAACTGAAAGCTAATTTCGATCAATTTTCAATTTAGAATTGAGATCTGGACATCCCTACAAAACACAGTGATGATCAACCAAGGGATACACATGTCTTAGTAAGTAGATAAGATGGTGAAAATGTTCAAAAAGTCATTTTCTCAAAGTCAATATTATACTCTGTATACATTTTGTGTCTTTTACAGCTCAAAATCAGTTATTTTCGCATTCTTACTGAAACACAACTGATAACTAATGTACGCACAAATGGATTCTCCTCACAGGAGGTAGAGGACAATGGATGGGGCACATGTCATCGTACAGAAGCTGCTGCTATAATGCGTCAACCAGTGACATGGATCAGTCCAGCAGCCAGATGAAGGTGATAAAGTGAGCAGGAACGGCACCCTGCTGAACACATCCACGCTGGCTGCTACTGACGTGAGAACAGCTTGTTCCTCACTGACTCAACCATTCAATACAACCCCCCCCCCCCAACACACACACAAACCAACAAAGCAAAAGAACATACACAGGCCAAACCCCCCGTACCACAGTACTCTGTCTGCATAAAATATTGTCTGTTTGCATTTTTTGATATAAAACATTTAGTAAATCTTCCAATACTACAATGAATTAGCCGTTAAGCTGTCACTTTAGGTTCAAAGCTCCAGTGTCTGAAGCGCTGCATTCAGATGAAGTCCATTGACATTTCCCAGCGATGGCAATTGACATGCAGAGTGTATCACTGACAAGACAGCACCGGATTCCCACAGAGTCATGGATTATTGTTCTGTCATCAGATCAGTGGTCAGAGAGAGAGTCTGAGACAGCTACTGATCATTACACCTCCTCTCCAGGTGCTGCTCTCAGGCTGACGACTCACTGACTCAATGAAGCCAGGGTCACAAGACCATTCATTAACATGCCCACACATGGATACTGTATATTCAAAATTCAAGATTCAAGAGTCAAATATTTATATGCCAATTCTGCTACATGTACAGGACATGCAGAGGATGGAAATGGCGTTCCCTCACACCCACGGTGTGAAAAGGAAATATAAAAGATAAAGAATATATTAATATAAAATATAAAAAAGGGTAAAGAAAAACAAGGCACAGGCAAGTACTTTAATATATATGTACATCAAAGAGTAAACATATATAAAATCTCAATATATGAACCGGCAAAAGGCAAAAAAATTGGTGTTTTATTTGTTAGCATAAAACAACAGCTTGGAGTTCTATCAACACAGGAACATGTTGATCATTCATCACCGTCACTGTTTCTCCTACACTCTTTTTTTTTTTTATTGAGGTAACTACACGACAATCAGTTGATTAAGATATGTTAAATGTTAAATAAAGTAATATGTGATCTTTACTGAGGTTTTCTTACCCCTAAAACAGAACCTTAAAGCTCTGATTTCACTGAATCTCTCCATCACAGCCCGACATGTCAAATTGCCAGCGCATTTACATACCAAAGCTCGTGGCTGGAGGTGACACATTTGATCACGGATTCACACATAGGCTTTCCAGGGAGAGGGTATGAAAATACTGGATGACAGAGAGGATGCCTTCATTATGAATTATTAATATAGTATTTATAGGTCTGGATTCTTTAAATCGGGACTTGTTTTAAAATGTGAAAAAAATAAAGATAAATAAAGGCCTAAAATGGCTCATCCAGATCATCTGGTGTAATCCAAATGTGCAGAAGCCCATAGATCCCAAATTAACTTGAAAAAGCATTTTTTACATATTCTTAAAATGAAATCTTTACTGTAGTTGCTAAGCTAAAAAACATTAGCACGCTCCCAAACTGAAGTTGGTGCACAAGCACAACTGTACATCAGCGATGGAAGGAACATCTTTTACATTACATGTACATTTAGGGCATTTAGCAGATGCTTTTGTCCACAGTGACTTACAATAAGTACATTTGTCACAAGAAAGAAACCACGACATATCACTGTCGATGGAGTAAAAATAGAAACAATAGTGAAGCCCTCATCTGAGGATCGCAGCTGCTATTCATCAAGGACACTTTAAGTGCATAAGTGCGCCTCGCCCTTCATCTTTTCAAATTAATTTGGGATCTTGATTCTTCTGGAAACCTCGATGATGCCAGTGTGGAGGCATTCTTATTGTTTTTACATTTAAAAACAAACTTCAGTTGTTTAGGAGAATGCTGCAACACTGTTTTGCTGTGAAGCTCCAGAAATGTTTTGTGGACTACAACACCTCACCTGACTTTCTGTCAGCATGGGGGAGGAGCTGATGACTGCATTTTCATTTTTGGGTGAATTGTTCATTTAACCTTTGAAGTGTGTTTAGAGGAAGGGTCAAGTCAGAGTCACTCCACAAACGGAGTGTTTATGTCAGAAACAGAAATGTGTGTGTGGTACTTCCTGTACCCTGTACTCCACATACTGCCCAGCTTGACTCACATTTCCACTGACATTTGTTTTGCTCTCATCATCAGCTTATGACCTCAGTGTTTGCAGCTACAGGGTGAGCAACGGGGTGACGGGGGTCAGGTGGGGGTTGGATTAGGTCTCTTGATGCATGAACGAAGATGCCGGCCAATGAGATGCCATGAAGAAGAGTGTCTGTCAGTAAGAAGATTGAACGGAAGGGGCGAGTAAAGGGGAGCATATGGGTATGTTAAAGAACAAAACATAGAGGAAAGTGGGAGGAAGAGGTGGGACAGACTGGCTGTGGTGGAAGTGGCTGACTCAGGCAGGGTTCACCGAGTTCAGCTAGTAAATAAGTGACTGACTCTTCGGAGTGCATTCCAAGGCTCCACCTCACCCTCCGCCCAGCGTCTTCTCGGGGGGATTCCTGGGGTTTCTGGGGCTGCTCTCTGCTCCGTGTGTCAACATTTCCAGACCCTGATGCCAGCAGTGAAGAGGGGCGGCTGCTGCGTGGCTCATTCACTATTAACATGTTTGCTACAGATGAAGAGGGGAGGTCCACATAAACCCCCGCCCCCAACAAAAACATCCCGAGGCTCCCAGTCAATCGGCTCGCCGTGGTAAATGAGCCAGTTTCCAACAGAAGCCCCACACACTGCTGGAAAAGACTGACATTCAGTCATGTAACACACAAAAATATTTCTCACAGCCAAACATGGCTGTCACTTGTGTATGCAGATTAATACACCCCTGAAGCAATCCAGAATCTGGCCGTGGCACCATCTGCCACGGCTTTTGCTAATCACCTCAGCCAGATGGGTTAGCAGATCTTTAGGAAGCTTGTTTTCCTGCTCAATAAAAATGTGCCACATCGGGCCGCAACGCAGAAATTGGCCCTGCTTTTTGTCTAAAAAGGAAAAGGTGTATAACGCCATTTTTTGCAGATCTGCTACATGAACGTTGAGCATGTCGGATTTAGGAACCACGGACAAAACACCAAAGGGAAATGTCTGTGAAGGGTGAAGAGGTAATATCGCTGTAAGAGGGGAAAAACATAGACATTTCATATTCAGAGCGGTTCACAGTCTGTTCAGTAGGTAGTGCTGAGTTAATGACCACATACACACACATGCAAACACACAGCTTGAAAATACAACGAGCATTCTGAATCAGTGGCACTTGAAATTTGAGTCTCAGCACATCTGCTCCATACGTAGCCTCCGTCTTTGGTTTTTGCCACATCAGGAAAAACTGTGAGTGGTTATTTAGCTCTGCAGTGCAAATCATTTCATTCCTCTGATGAAAGTCGTAATTGAAGTTCAGCACTGCTACAGCCTATGTGACTCAATGACATGGATCGTTTAGATTTGATTTCTTCTGTATAAAATAGATAAGGTGGGAACTCAAGAGTTTCACCGATGGCAGGATTGCAGGTTCCAGCCTGTTTATTTGAGATTTCAAATCTCAGCCGACAGCATCTGGGTTGTTTTTACGTTCCTACTATAGGTTGAACATTCCTGAGCTGAGGCCTGAAATCCTGAGAACAGCGCCTGAAGTAAACTAGCTCAGAGACAATGGCGAGAGGTTGAAGGTGAGGAGAGTGGGGCCTTTGCAGCTACTAATATATTCCTGGGAGATTTCTAAAGTGCTCCGACGCCAATTGCCCCACATAATGGTTTCCATGGTGACGGATCCTCCGATCCAGGGCTGTGGTACAGAAATGAACCGGCAGAACAATGACCCCTACTTCCACCACGTTACGGAACATTTTTCAGCCGGCTCTTTTTTTTCATTCTGTGTCAGAAGGTGAGTAAACTACGATTTACAGAAAAGAAAATCCGCTTTTGTCCGTGTTCCGTTTCCATCTCTGCTGTTCCCATGATCCATGGCTACAGCTCCGAACTTCCTAATGCTTTACAGAGGCTTCTTTTCAGCCTATGGTCTTGACAACACAGTCGGAATTTGCATGCATCAATAGCTTGGAGGAAAACAACATCCTTAACAGAATACACAAAACTGGAGAACCACATCCCTTTGGAAGGGTTGTTCTGAATTTAGCATTTAGAGTAAAATAATTGGGGTTTTTACATTATTGATTTGAAGCAGCACTCTACCATCTCTAAGTCTTCTTATTCATAATACTTCTAATCTACAATTCTAGTCTACAACATAGTACAAGAGAAAGAGAACAACAAAAAACAAAGAATGCCCGTCTTCTGAGAAAAAAAACACATAGCTGTAGGCTGGTGGCTGCCTAGCAAGGTTTTGATGTCACACTGACAGAGCGAAAGTGCTCCATACTGACCACAGGCATAGCTTTGGCAGCCACGCTCCACATCATGCCTCTCCAGACAGCTGGGGGTGACATCCTACTTATAGATCCCCTGGTCACAGGCAACAAAGATGAGATGCTGCCAAACAGGACAATAAATAGAGATAATATAAATAACAATCAGTCAATGAGCCACCAATCAGTATGAAAAGGTGAAAACTGCCTCCAAGTAAGCATGTCTGGAAGCAATGTCATTCCACCAATTTACACATCAGGTTTACTCATCACGGTTCGTACAACTCAGCTTGTGAGAGCAGTTGTGTAATGCTCTCTTCATCAAACCCGACGCCTGATAACATAATAGGAATGTCATCTGGGTTATCTTCAAGTTTATACCAAATAGCCTGTGTTACAAACTGGGAGCGTGGAGCTTTACCATTCAGGGAGGCTCTAAACAACTCCACCAACAAGTGACAGAGTTCATCGGTGTGTTCTTGCAAAATAGATGGTGCTAGCAGCTTGGTGAGGTAATGAGTACTTGCAAGGCTATTTGGGGAACTACTTTAGCTGGAGAGCTAGCCAGTAACACTGCATTCACACATACAGATACACAGTGCTAGGCAATCTCAGGCCTCTAATAAACCTGCGGGTGTGTTGACTAGACACTTGTTTTCTGACAAACTACAAGCAGTGAAGTCGTTAACGTACTGTTGCAGAGTTTGTTTCCAAGTACAGAATACATGTTTTACAACAGCTCAAACAGCCATTCAGTCTCACACAGATTTACACTATGGTTTTGAATCCGCGCTGATAGACATCCTGACTCCTATAGATATCTATCTATCTATCTATATATATATATATATATATATATATATATATATATATATATATATATATATATATATATATACTCAGACAGACAGAGATTCCTTGCTTTTATAGAGAGATATGTCAGTCTGTCTGTCTGTGTGTGTGTGTGTGTGTGTGTATTCCTCAAATATCTCTGCGGATCAGGATCAGACTGACCTGAGAGTTTCAACATGGCTGCTGTGTGGTTCAAGGGTGTGCGACTTTGCGTTTGTTTGGACTGCAATGATACCGCTAATAAATTGTTTCATAAATGCTTTGCAAAGTCCACGAGCATTGTCCACCGGAGCCACCACAGTCACGTGCGCACCAGAGCCAATCACTGCACACCGTAGCCACGTGCGCACCAGAGCCAATCACTGCAGAGCCCACCGCGACCCCCCACCTTAAGAAACAAGCAGATTTATATCTGCAGCGGCGGAGAGCTGGACCGGGATTTTGCCGGCGGTTTGGTCCCGTTCTGTTCTGTGCATCTAAACTGACTGTTGTAAATTAATGAGACTAAAAGAGTCCGGACCGAGTCTGTTCGGGTCTGAGGAGATCCGGAGATGCGCGGACAACAAAGTGGAATCAGAATCTGTGTGTAGCGAGCTAGCGGCTAGCTGCTAGCCACTAGCTACACCGGACGCACCTGCACGTCCAAAACCGGACTTAGGGTAAATGATGTCCGCCACGCTATTTCACGAACATTGCCATCACGTTTGCTTCGTGTCAGGTGCAGGAAGAAACAGTAAAAACGGGCTTTTGTCACGAAAGTGTCCAAGCAGCAAGTTTGGTTGTTGAGGAACAGGAAGTTGTGGGAGGGACGTAGGTGGATGATTGACAGGCAACGACGGTCGGTGTATTGAGATTGAGGAGTCACGTGCCGATTTGGGTTGATTTGGGCGGGGTCTGAGCCGGTCGGCCATGACGGTAGGAGACGCTATCGGTTGTCAGGGGCAACACAAGGCGCGACTAAACATTCCAGAGCTCTTAATTTTTGCGCATTTATTATTTCGGCGGGACAGAGACGGATCTTTGAATACGAGAAAGAAAAGGAAGAAAGTAAAGCAATGCAAAAAGATAAGGCGAAAGAAAAGGGACCTTACAGGAACAAGTTCACACCAAGCACAAAACAGCGGCATTTAGAGAAGCTCTCGGACATCCAAAATATCGACCCATACAAGCTCCCTGCAGCAGAATGGCACAGAGACCTGGACCATTTACCTCCATGCACATACATGGACATCGTCAATTACCTTGTTTTTGGTGTAAGTTACTACACAACGCGGGAGTTTAAAAGCCACAAGTCTTTGGAAAGTTACGAGACTTTCTGCTTTGGCTCCGTGCAGGAATTCACATGCGTTTTAGTGTGTTGTAATTACATTGCATTTAGCAGACACTTCTTGACCAAAATGACAAAGTAATTAACTGCGACTGTTTCGTAAACACTAGATTGTAACAAGATGTTCAATGTACACAAGCGTTTCTAACATGTTTTGATGTAGGCTAAAGCTGTGTATGTTTAGGTATTTAGTTGTAATTTGATTTTAGCCCAATGAAACACACTGTACCAGGTTTTTGTGTTGGGTGTTGGGGGCTGCAAAGTGGACAAACCAGTTCTGGGTTGGCTAGGGTAGTTAAATGTGTGATTGCAAGATGTAAATGTCCTGGTTAGATTAAAGCCATTAACAGTGTGAATGCAAGGTGTATGAGATTCAGATGAGGCTGCAGACAGTTTTGTAGACCTACGTTTTCCATATGTATCGTGTGAAGTACTGGAGCGGTTTTTAACGCAGCAGTGACTTCCAGGCATGGTAAAACAGTGCGGAATTGTAAGAACCTCCTCTTCTACCAAGTTAAGAACACACGTAAACAATCGTGTTTTGCCGCCGGAATCCTGCCATCATTGCGGAGAGGGGGAAGATCCCGGGAGATACTGTGATATCGAGGGGAGGAGCTCTGTACCATGACGACAACTCCTCACTCTCAATAGACACTGATATTGAGAGTTGAGAGATTTGTGACATTTAGCATGTTTGGAGTGTATAGTTAGTGTAGTCAAAAATAGTCAAAAACGGCCAATTATACCCTGGAATATCGGATTTCACAACAAACCTAAATATCCCATATTTGTGGTTTTCACAGTAAAAAAATCTAACTTTTTCTACTTGGATTTTATGTTTTTTTTTGTGATTTTAGGTCCATTGTGTTAATACAGTATGTCAAAATAAAAAAATAACTGTACAGTCACACATGTGAGGTTGTGCTGAAAATAATGACACCAAGTAAATAGTTTTTAAGGTGAAATATAATGGCAAAATCAAAAACAGTCAACGAAAATCAAAAATAGTCAAAAACGGCCAATTATACCCTGGAATATCGGATTTCACAACAAACCTAAATATCCCTGACGTCCCACCTTTAAACACAGCCTCATTTGGCCATCCATGAAAAAGCTACTTACCCTCCCACTTTTTTATAGGAATACATTTTTCTTACGGGCACTGCACTAGTATGCATAAAGATCACTGGGTAACTTAGTCGACACAATGGGTATTTCTTTCATACACGAAAGAGCTGTGTCGTACAGTATTGACTAATGACAACACCTGAAATGTAGTTCTGATGTTCTTTTTTCCTATAGTATCTTTGTGTTAAGCTTCATATGGCGTATCACCTCCCACCCCCCCTGTTAACATACATGGCACCAGAGAAGCATAGTTCCCAGAGACAAAAGTCACACATGCACAGACGGAGGATATACAGCCTCTGACAGCTCTAAGTGGAATGGGAAGACAGGCTATAATGGAATCTAAATAACACTGTGCTGGCTCATTAAAGTTGCCCCGTGTGTTTGGTCATTAACTCTCCTCTTGTGTGACCTTCATCGCTCAAGGTGGGGTGGAAGGGTTTGGCTCTGCAGTGTACAGTCTTGTTTCCAACACACTTAACAACAGCCTGCAAAGACAGACTGTGCTGATTTATGTCCTGTGAGCGTGTTGCCACTTTTATAGGCTATAAAAATTATTAACCCACTGAATGTCCTCTAAACACTTTAATATCTGCCATGGAAAAAGCCGTTGCCTGCTCCTACGAGGCCAATATTGCTTTTGAAGAAGAAAGTTCGTACAAAATAAAAAAATACTTTTCTCATCACAGAGTGGATTTTACACCCAAGCAGAACTGACTGGGCATCACTGGCACTGGCTGCCAGCCATTAAGTAAACACTGAACCTGATAGTAGCATCCCATGCCAGTCCAACTCCAAAATTAGCTCAGATTCAATTATTGATGGTGGATAGACATGCTTTCTCTCTCTGTCTTTAGTTGCACAACAAGACTAAGGTGTTGTTCAGACTGCCAGCCCGAACTAAACATGAACACTTCGAATCAGATTTCATTGGGTTTTGTGTTGAGACATTATGGCAATATCAAATCCTGGGTGTCTGAAATATATCAGAGTAACTGAGGAAGATCCATGCTGCTACTAGCCGTTTGGTATGCAAGACAACACAGTATGTGGAGTCACGCTGAAATAGATGGTCTGCTGGCTTCTTGACAGTCTGACTGTTTGCAGGGCGAGATGATGGATCTCAATTTCTTATGACGTGTTGGACAGACACATCTCCGGTGTGTGTAGTTACTGATGCCTCTGTCCTTACCACAGCAACCCATGCAGATAGGTTGGTGATGTCTGCCCAAACAAAGCCAATCTGATCAGTTACAACATTGTGGACAGGACTGCCATTATAGCATATGTTCCAATATTTTGGTATACGTTTAATCAATCAATTAATTGAAAAATAAGCAATAGATTAATTAATTCTAAAATAAATCATTAGTTGTAATCTTAATCCTAGTGCATAATTAGTCAGGTGAGGAATCATTCATCCTCCAGAGCTAATTTGGATTCTTTCAGGACTCCCAACTCTGTGCAGAGTAACTAGCTGAAGGAATACACTTTATCCCTGCAATGCTAAATCCAAGACTGACATGCTAAATCCAGACCTCCCTGCAGGGAAAAGAACTGAAAACATGCATGTGTCATAGTAGCTAGTCCAGCTGTAAGAGGAGAGCGTGAGGAAAACGAGTTCAAACAGCATTCAGTGGATATAAAACAATTCTTGTGTGATCATGCAGATTCAAAGGTCAAACATGGACTGAAACTTGCCTCTCTCCACTGTTTATTTATTCTCCTGTGGTGGGGTTTGTCTACTAAAAGGTTCCGTCTTGTCCGAAGTGTGACAGTGGTCCTGGGACAAGCTGGCAGGCTCAACATCCCTCCCCCCACTGGCAGGACCTGCAGTGTATTAAAATAAATCTGTGCACACGTCCCACCCCGCCATGCTCCCTCGACATTACCTTATACAAGGCTAGCAGCAGCACATTTTAACTGCCCTGCTGCCCCTGGCCTTAACCCCACCCCCACCTCGTTTACCCTGCAGCCCCTTCACCTTTAGCCCCCACCTCTCCTGTGTTTCTGTGTACATGATCTCACATGACTCGACAAAAACCTAGGGCTAGAGCAGGGCTGTCCGGGAGCTTTTTCCCTAGAGAGGAGGAGAAGACTGACTTTGTGGAAGGGACCTGGAGCGTTGCCCTCGACTTGGCTCAGATTGTCCCACTAGTCAGAACTGATGGATTTTGGCTAAAAATAAAAGCAAAAAGGGGCCCTTGACAGGCGGATGAATGAACTCAGTGGTGCTCCTCCCACTAACCGAGCCACCACATCATGCAGCCTCCTCCGGGTCCCCGATGCCTGAAAGACTCGGATGGCGTGCACAGCCCTGGGAGCGCTGCGTTTCACAAACAAAACAGCCCATTTTCCATGTGTGGCGGGGGAGATTCAGCAAAGGGGTAGAGCAAATGCAAGATGAGCCAAGTGAGTGGGAATTCCTGTGCTTCCCCCCCCCTCTGTTACCCCACCCCGTGCACATTCCCCCGCCACATTCATAGCAGCAAAAGATCGGAGCAAAACAGAGCAGCAGCAGACTGGAAAGAAGGATCATAACCCAACCCAAACAAATAAAGGAGCAGGCTAGTCTGCGGGCTTTTCCCTCAAGGAGATTAAGTCCTGCCCTGATCAGTCGAACTTAAAAAATGCCTTTTTCCTCATGTCTGTTTGAATGTGTTTCATTTGTCAGCTTTTTGTCTGTCTTCCACAATTTGATCTTTTGATCCCTGTAGGCTGCTTTTGCTTGGCTTTCATTTATAGGCTTATAGTGTATCCAGTAATAATAATAAGTTAAGCCACTCATAAATACCACCTGTTTGTGGGAAAAAAGAATAAATGTCGTCAGTTTAAAAGTGTGGACTATATGTCCATAGCTGTCTTTGTTAGGGTCAGAGAGTTAAACCTGCATCATGACAAGTCAATTAATTAGCAACCAGTGGATCCTGTTTGCTCTGTAGCCACAGATGTAAAGAAAACCAACCACTGGATTACTGTGAACTGTCTGAATTTGAGGTGGAGTTAATGAGATACTGTTAACACTGGACAGCAGGGGCACAATACATAATTCAAAAAATGATCATAGCTATATATTATCAAAGGTAAGTATAATCAATCAAAATATGACATAAATATATTAAAATAATGTAGATACCAAACATCTGGTGGGGTATGTGCCTCACCAGCTCGAATAGGCATTCCACCTCTGCCTGGAAAGAGTTTGTTACACTGCCAGCAGTGTGTGGCTACCACTTTTGATTCAGATTACTTTTATGGCTTCAGTTTAACAAAAAAAGCTTGTCAGATTGTCAAACAGCATCTATAACACTTAGCACTACACCATTTTGTAATTTTCAGAACGAATCATTGATTGGCTTGAACTGCTCTCATTCTTTTAAACTACTTTTTCTGGGTGTGCAACCCAATATAACACTATGAATGATGTTGCGGACTGAAGTGTGTGAAGTTAGCCCAGTTCCTCACATCTTGCACCTGTCTGTGACTCTTGGCTTTCTACCTAGCTTTCATTTGTAACCATTAGGCAAAAAAGTGTTTTAAAAGAACTGCTCATACTACTAATTGCACGGGCCATCACTTGTTTACAGAGTGACCTAGGTGCAGGGCTCCTTTAAATATTCCTTGACTGTTTGCCATATGTGAAGCTCGTACGAGGTCTGCACGGGTGTTCCAGACTGCCATCTGGATCCTATCACAGACCACAAATACAGATGTAGTGAAAGCGCTTGGTAGCAGCGTGGGCCGCCCAGCCTAATGAATGGGAAGAGCACATGTTGAACCCCTGCAACAGGTCAGTGGCAGGCGTGGGCTTCACCTCACCTCACACACACACAAAACAGAGGGAAGATCAATTGTCAGGGAGACGTTCCGTCTCAACCCTCGTCTCACGCTACCCGAGAGTGTCCCGAAATATCCCGTCTCTCCGAACAAAAGAACGACAATACGGCAAGAGGTGATACGTGATACATCAGGGTTAAAAATAGACTCACTGCTGACGAATGGTGGTCTTAGTTTACATCCTAACTAGCTGTGGCGAAGACTCCAACAACTCAGCTCAGGATTTAAAAAAAAACACAAGGACAGGCATTTTTGTAAACCACTTATTGATACAGAAATAGGATCTGGAAGTCTCGCTTCTATTAGGACTTTATGTGCCCTGTAACTTGAGAACAGAGAGAATCAAATGTTCTCACGCATGTCAAAGCTAAGAAAGTCCTGTTTGGGGGATTCAAAGGGTCTCATGGTATGTGAAGCATAAATGATCTGCCTGAGAAGACAGAGAAGTCCACCTTTTCAGGGGGAGGATATTTCTTTTGTTTTGATGTCACTGCACATGGCATACTACATAGAGGATCATCAAAACATTACATCATGCAGGAAAAATCCATGAGAGAGGCTGCAAGCTTTTCCAACTGTGCTTTGCTGCACATCAATCAAAGCTCAGGGAGAAAAGAAAGGAATTAGGGAGAGAGAAGTCCTGAAAGCCACTTGTTTTCCTGCAAAGTGTTGAAAGACTGCTCGATTCAGAGGATCAGACGTCTGAATCGGGCTCTGGAGGTGGTCTTTCCTCCAGGTCAGACGAAAAATGAAAAATGCCTCAGGGAGGAAGGAAATTAGCATAAAACAAGGTGTTGCTTTTGATTAGAATACTTTTAAAACTGTGTTTTTCTTCTTGAACTTATTGCACAATCCTTTGTTATCCCTCTCTTTTACACATGTACACAAGAACATTTGTGACTAAAGGACTTTGTAAATCAAAGCAGCACTTATTCATACTGAACTGATTGATTCAAAGACATTCCAGAGGTATAATGGGAATAATTTCTCCCACTCTGTGTCATAAGTGCATGCAACATGCCTCAGAGTGACAGGAACAATGGCCTCTTTCACTGCCTTCGCCAGGCTGGAGATGGAGAGGTGCATCATGGGAAGCAGACAGGCAGACAGGCTCGTACAGTCAAGCACGGATACTTCAGGGAGGCCTCGCACAAACCCAGGCAACAGGCAATGGCACTTAGACTTCCAGATATGGGCCATGTGTGAGTTATGTGCTTGGATTACTCCTGCTTTGTAAAACACACAGTGCCTGCATCAGAGGGCAGCCAGTTCACACACCTCTTACAGGGCCTGATCTTCAGAAAAAATAGGTACAATGGTTGTCTGGGATGTACAAGCACTATCTGAAGGATGGACTCACTGCAATCACAGTTTTCATGTCTTTCTTAGCATAAAATTGAAGAGCATGAAGTATTTTAACAGAATTTTTTCCTAGTGGCCTAAGTTTGGACCTCAGGGAATATCCTTAAATAAAAAAACTATGCATTTCCTGAAGATAGTTTTCAAACTCAACACTTTTTTTTCAACTTTCTCAACAGTGTTGACTTGCTGATGTGTTTTATGACTTGCTGTTGTGATTCACACCGTAGTTTTTACATACTTTTTACTAAGACTGGAAAATAACTGCAGATATCATTTACTTTTATTTCTTTGGCCATTTTCATCCCTTTTTAGTCCGCTTTTCATCCTTTTTCTACTGTTGCTAGACATTCTTTTAATTGCTACCTTGTTGAGCAGGAGGCAGGAAGTCATTCAGGATTTAAGCTTCCTATTTCAGACACGCCAAAGTAGGATAAATAAGAAACATTCCAAAACAAAGATTAAATCAAAATGTAAATGCAACCCTATGTACTACTAGATATGCTGATACTCCAACTATTGTTCATATTCCACTGTCAAAAAACACGATAATACTGTTGTTGGACATATTTGTGGAAACATCAGCTCTCTAGCCCACAGTCTGCTACAGACTGGAGACCATGTATGTCCCACAAACATAAGTCCGACTCATCCGTTGTAAACTGTTGGTACAACGTCTGTATTTGGGCCACTTTACCTACCTGCCAGCACATTACTGTTTTAAAGATCCCTGAAGTTTCATGAAACAACAATAACCTAGCTAGCAACTTATACGGGGAAATTAACAAATTATGCTGAGAAGAGCTGCTAACGGCACAAAGGGGAACACGCTACTTTAACTCTCAGTATTTCATACAGTGAAGAGTCATGGACTAGCTTGTATGGGACCTGATACACAAGGCCGTTAGTCAGTTGTCTGCCAATGTCGGAGCTGTCGGTGACATTCGTGGCTCTTGTTTCTGCGGTGTGTCCTGCACCAGCCAGCCCTTGTCAGCGCTTACGGCGCAAGTGGAACTGCCGGCGGATTGCCGGAGAAATGAGTCTCTTTGACTGGCTGTTCAGCTAAGCAAATCACTGCACCAGCAGAGAAACATAAACCAAACAGACGGCCCCTTGAGCATGCTACTGTAGTACCTTTGATTTCACCCATTCAGCGAAGTTATCTTTTCACAGCAGAGCCTTCTGTTTTCCCTTTGTAAGTGACAATACAGACTACCGCCACCTGCTGGTGTGGAGAGATATATTTCCTCTCACGTAGGCGCAGAGTGAAGAAGCTAGGTGGCTGTTGGCTGTAGTCTTTGTTATGTGTTCAAGTGCAGCTTTGTGGCCACTGATGATGCGAGGTGACTGCCACTAGTTCCCTGATGTTGGTTTGGTGCGTCTGGGTCGCCAGGGTGTTGAGATTGCACCAAACAAATTACAGTACCAATATCATCAACCAACTGAAGAACAAACGTGTAGTGGGTGATGTTGTTGCAGATTAACAATTATGATAATATATCATTTATTGATCTCTAAAGGAAAGTACATTTTGAATTTAGCTGGACTGTCTGATAGAAAGTTATTTTACTGTAGGAGGTCCATGGCTCATACAAGGCTCGAGCAGCATGCCACAGCCACCATAAGAAGTACGAGTAACCACGTTGAGCTGGTCTCTGGGCACGACACACAGATGCCAGCCCTCCACGTGGTCTGGGCTAAGCAGCCTGACAACTTGTACTCCTACTACAGCGGCTTTAACTTCACCAAACACTAAGCCACAAACTCTGGCTATGAGACTAACAGCTCCCAGACAAAGGAAGTCTTTGTGTTTGCTCATAGATTATTAAGAAAAGCAGGGATAAGAGTTGTGACTTTAAATACACGTGAGACCTGCCATAAAGAGATTTGCGCGCAGCGTGTCACTTTAGAGTTATAGTTTCCCTTTTCATAAGCACATAAGGAAATTTGGACTGGATTTATTATAAGAGGGAAATGGTTAAAAAAGTGAGTTTCCTTTCTTTATTTTGTGACTAAATTAGTGGATTTGTTCATAGCTATAAGACTTGTTAAACGATTTGCACTAGTATAGGAGAGAACAGAGCCAGCTGGAATAATTATCATTGAATATTTAGTCTATTACAGCCGCTATTCTAGCACCTGCAAAGGAAGTTAGAGAAGGAAGCTATATTTCCTTTGCACCACTTAGTTATAAATGGATATGTGCACTTTGTCAAGAATTTATTAGTTTCGGAGCGTGTGATTCTTGCAGTTAGAGAACACAGTCGTCAGTGAACAGGAGACTTCAGATTATATGTTTAATGGAGAATTTTTGCCTTTAGATTTTAAAAAATGTACACCAAAACAGAAAGTAGTCTTGTTATTTATTTTTTTATTTTTTAACAAATTAGTCTTGTTGATGCTGGTATTATAAATCAAATACCAAATAAAGATAGATGATAAATGAAAAGAATCAGACTATAGCACCGTCTGAATTTGTGTTTGTGTGTGTCACTGCGATGAATGTTTGCTTCAGCTTCACACAGTCTAACCACAACAGGAAAAAATAAAAAACAGCCTTCCTGCCAACAGAAAATCATGTTGTAAAAACAAAAGGTAGAGTAGGTACAGAGTTAGTGTTACTTACAGACTTGTCCTTCATCTTCCGACGGTGATTAGTGATCATTTATCCACGAGCAGCGCACGGTCACACTCACACATCTACATCACTGTCAGTCAGAAAGAGGTCATGATTGGCAGGTCGGTGGTGAGCGTAGAGGACGTCCCTGTAGCGTGAAGACAGACCCTCCTATCATCCACAGTTACTCATCCAATGTCACAGGAAAGCCACAGAAGCACATTAAGATTTTGTGACTACAATTCAATCTGTGAGACAACTGCTGCTCTGTACCAATCAACTTCTAATTCTTATTTTTTCAAATAAAATCTAAGTCAGCTAAATGATGTGGAAGTTTAAGATCCAGCTCCAAAAGTCACTTACTCTCTTTAAACTCAGGTGTAGACTGCAATACCTGCTGCACTGCTCCTTTTGCTTTCGTGTTCCAGGAATTTGCCAAGTCAAAGTTCAGAAATAAAAGGAAAATGGAAATGGTATTTGACTTTAAAGCGTTGCTATTTCAGAAGCATTATTGTTATTAAAAAAACAAACTCAAGATCCACTTACTAGCTTCTTACTGAGCGCTCAATCGTACCTTTATGACTTGTTATAGCTCTGTTTTACTTATTATTTATATGAATATTTGAAATTTTATGCTCTCAACGTTCTGTCAAATTTTTCCGCCTACTATCAAAAATAAATAATAATAATAATAATAATAATAATAAATATAGATATTTTTCAAGGTATTGCATCCAAGACAGAAATTCCAAAATCCTGAAAACACAAATAGTTAGCCGAGTACACACAAGATGATCCACTGAACTATACTGATAATCAATTATTCATCTATCCAAAAATCAAGCATTTGATTTCTTAAAAATAAGAATTTGTTGCCTTTTTTCGATTACAGCACATCCTTTAGTTATGATTTCTTTTGTTAAATTACTAGACAAGAATGAACACTTGTCAGGAAGACCATGACTCCCTCAATTAAAAGCATGGCCTTACATGTTGTGATACACCATATACATCTTGATAATGTGAAATCTCCTCAAAAGCACTTCATTAATGCCACGACTTGGTGGCACTATCTAATATCACAATATTTTTATTCAAATACCTTGATATCGATATTGACTGTGACTATTTGCACTCTGACAAAATATGAATACATATATGGAGAGGATGACTCAGAAGGTACAGACGAGACCATTATTAGAACAGGAGAACGGTCAGGTGGGTTCAGGAAATTACATCATTTCACTGTAATGCAGCCTTTCAAAACAAAAAGACAACAATTATGTCATATGACCATATAAACATATCCAAGTTCAAAGACCATATATAGTCTCATATAGCTATTATGATCTATGTCGTATGTATTGCCCCCTACGTGTAATTACCTCTGTCGACTGAATCTGGTGAAAAACAAATGCTGACAACACATAGCACACAGAACAGACTGACCAGAGTCACATCGCAGCTATCGTGGAGCAGTTCAGGCTGTCGAAGATGATTAAGTGTTGATTGTGATGTAGTGAGAGCTAACAACACTGTCTCTCTGTTTGTGCTGCTGGTTTCAGATTGAAATAAGCTGTGACATCTCCTTTTTCCCTTCTCTTCTTACTCTGCCACCAGTGTCAACTGATAACTATCAAACAGCTCGACCTGACGCAGGTTTGCAACAGAGATATCATGATGGTTAGAGCGGCCCGTCGCTGAGCAGAGTATGATAGATAGCTCTTGGAGGAGAAGATGACTGTGATAGTTGGCTTAAAGCGCAGCATAAACGTTCCTCTTGTATATCATCCTGAAGGGATATACATCACAGCGTTCAAAGAGACTCAGCTATCAGAATCAGATTGAGCCGCACTTGCTAAGCATGATGAGAACCAATTTGCTTCCTAACCTCCAGACACACTACTTGAATGAGATGAAAGGGGAACTGTGCTGCTGTAAATCATCTAAATGTCCGGTTCCTACAGCCTTCCATGCAGCCATGACTATTGATCTCTCCTCTAACTCTCTCCTCGCGTCTGCTGTCCTTTCTCAATCCTTCTGCCTCTCTCGGTTTTATAGTAAAGCGGCTGATTAAACACGTAGGACACTTTGAAATACAATGAGCGAAGAAAAGATCATGTTTTAGCTTAAAAAGATGTTTCTGTTGCCACAAACATCGCAAGCTCTCATACAACACACGCTTTCTTCTGGAGGCAGGGCAGATCTTGTTGACCTGTTCTCTGATCAGATCCTTCCAGACTTTTGACCATTTATAACTTTAAGTAAGTCAGCATTCCTATAGAACTTCTTTTATTTTGTAACATGTAACATGTACTGCGCTGGAAAATGAAAACATTGATTTTGTAGATGGTTAAGACCCTCAACCCAACACAAACATACAGTATCTAATCATGGCCCTGATCTGTAATCAATAAACACTGCTCTGATTTAATCTGTGATCTTCACATGTGCAACTACCCCTCACCAAAATGTTGAATGTGAAATTTGCCTTTCACATGTGAAAATCATAATTTCACATATTTTCATATATAATATTTTTTCACATGTGAACTAAAATTTTAACATGAAAACAATGTCGGATGTAAACTGGACATTTTCACAAGTCATTTGCTTTGTTCACACACAAATCAAATTCTCACATGTGAAATTTTCATTACACTTGTTAATTACACACATTCATTTATGACTGGCTTTTTTTACATTTCCATATGTGGAAACAAAACATGATATATGAAATCACATGAAATACTCTTCTTCATGTGTGAATTCCATATTTTCACAATTACATGTGATTGGCTATTTTTTCACCTGCACACTAAAATATCAATATATGACAATAAAATGAGTCACTAGAACTGGCCATTTTCACAAGTGATTGGCTGTTTACATACAGATTACACATGTTCATACGCAATTTGCTTTTTCACTTGGATTAGTATTTCCTCATGTAGAAAGCTGAACTCTATTGGCTGATAATACGAGCCCCTCACACTGATATAATATCAACTGTAGCAAAAACACAATCAATCTGCACAAAACGTTTCCAGAACAGAGGTCACAGTGCCCTTCATGGGACAAGGCTTCAAAATAGAAGAGCTCGACTGGCATTACAGCATCTATTAAAGAAGCGAATGATTTTTGAATTTTAACAGTTTTTTCTTCAATCTGACTTAAATCTCAGAATATAGATACAGAAGTCATAACTCAAATTTCTTCTTCTTCTTTTTTTACATTGGTGCTAATCTTCTACTGTAAATGACCTATGAAGTTTATTAAACCAAATAAACATATTTGAATACTTGCTGGCAGTTGCCATTTTAACCAGATAAATGACTTAGGTTATCACAACTTAAATGCTCTGTAGCTTGACTAATTGATTAATCTACTCAGGGCTATACAAGCTCCTCTAACTAATACAATAATACGCTTGTATCTGCACAGTATTTAACAAAACAGTTTCACATGTCAAGGTTACAAAATAGCAAAAGTGTATTAACACACTGACAAGGAAACTGCTTGATGCAAGGAGCGAATCAAAACTGAGACTACTCGTGACATAGCGTCTAACCACTCAGACCAACTGTCCAGAGACAGAGGTAAAATTACATAAATATAAATTCACCTTTGAAATTAAACAAAAAACGCGAGTAAATGGTTTCCGCAGTGCAGGCTCCTACACTGCATTGTTTAAACATGCTTGGCTGACGCAGATCTTGTGACTCAGTATCAACAGTGGACCATCCACAACTCTGCCTTGTTGACCTTTCACCATCTGTCCTTAATGACATGGCCCGGCCAGTGGACTGCACAGGGCAGCATGTGACCACTGCAGGTACACAACAAGAGTCCGCTAACACACTGCAGGTCAGAAGGAGGCACAGGTGAACTGACCATGAACTCAAATCACACTTACTGATTCTTTCCTGTGCTGCTGTGGAGTTCATTAGGGTCATTTGGGTTCACATTTCCTGACTGAAAACTCACCAGGGCCCAGTCTTATGCCTATTGCCATGACTGAGCTTTTCTGGAGGTCACATCATTAAAAAAATCTTTTATTACTTGAGGTTTTGCTGTGAGAAACCTCTGGCTATCAGATGTCGTCTTCTTATGGCCACTTAACTTCGTGCTCTTGGGTAATATCCCTTTAGTTACTCTCTTTGTTTGTCCTGTACCACCAGACAACAGAGCAGCCTCTTTCTCAGGCTGTGAGACTCCTCAATTCATCATCAGTGCTCCACCTCAAAAGGCAGTTAAGCAGTAACCAGTAAAGGGTATTAACAATAACTAAACAATTATTCGGAAATAGCCAATCTTCTCACTGATGGTCTTGTTAGTCGTATAGAGGCATCAGCATTAGACTGAGACAGTTTATAACCAGTTAAAGGGTCTTGTAGTATGTTCAAGTACACAGCTTTATCTTAAATTTAACAGGATCAAAGATATCAGCTCTTTCAAAGATGATTTATTCCCCCTTTATTGGACAGAGAGGGTATGACATGAACACAGGTCACTGTCTGGGATCCAAGCAGTGACAGTCGTGACTTGAACTGAAATATTAAGTGCCAGCAGTCATTGCTGACCAGAATATGACATTTTCCATAATCCTTTAATATTACTGTGCTTTCTTCCAACAGTTTAAATATCCGTAAACCAATGAGTAGTTTATTGACGCACAAAATGAGGTAGGCATGGTTGACAATATAGTTTCTTTGGTGCCACCCAAATTTCAAAGGCATCTTTCTCATCTGACCAATTAACCAAAACCAAGAAGAGTGAATTGTCCAAAGTGTGATGTGGACATGCCCTGAGGAGACTGACTGTTATATTTTTATAGGCCCATATACTTAAAAATTACAGGAAGAAATCATCATAAACCTGGCTGACAAGTATCCACGTACAAATTACACCCCTAAAGGAAGGGTTGTATAAATGGATTTAACCCAACTTACATCACTTTCACGTTTTCCATTCCACATCTGTGTGCTTCAAATGGAAAACTCATTGGGTTGAACGTCATGCTCTCAGTTTCTATGCTTTCAATCCATGACTTTTCTTGCTGTAGAATTAATGTCCCGTTTCTTGCTCCCTTTTTATGTGCCATAATTAGAGAAACAACATTATTAGGGAAAAGTACGGGGCACAGTGGGCCAGTAGAGCGCACAGACAGGATCTCCACCTATGGCTCCCTGCTGTGAAATGGCAGAAAGCCACCAGCAGCAAATTCTGCTGATCTCGTTGTAAGCTGACTGGTTTACAGTGCAGCACGGGGGCTTGGTGCAGGAAGTGTGGGCACACTACTGCACTTCCACGCCCACAACCTCCTCCCACCACTACACCAGCCCCCTTCCAACCACCTGCGCTGGTCTCACAGGATGCCCCCCCCCCCCCACCCTCCTCTTCTCCCTCACACCAACTCCTTTACAGCTGTACTTCTTATACCACACTACACACTGAACACCCTTTGTTGTTTTACACCTCACTGCTTCAACGACGTCAATGAGTATACAGTTTACAGTAAACCGCCTCAAAATGCAGGCAGTGGTTAGGAGGTAGGTTCATCCAGGGCAATGCAAATTATTTTATTTTTTTTCAAAATTTTTATCAAATTTTCTATTCATTGTTTGGTCTGGCAGATAACTTTGATTTCATTTAACAATGTTATGAGATGTGTGGTTTACGGATATCTAACTTCAACTTCAGCCACATTTTTTACTGGAATTGCTGTACAGAAGAACCTGATAGTCTGTTGACTATTCATGACATTGGGTGTGATAGCCTGAATGACATTTTTTTGTAAGCACCTGAATCAAAAGTCCACTCTAAACTACAACCTTTTAATGATTTGATTCAATGTAATGCTTAATATCACATTTGGTAGCTATTTTAATTGCAATTTCTCCTGTAAATCAAACTCTAGGCCAATTTGCTAATATTTGTATTATTAAATAGATACTTTTGTAGTCTAACAATGATCAATGAACACCAAATTATCTTGCTGGTAAGATTCAGATGAAATTGTGAGGTAATCCTTAGATAGTTTTCTACAGAAAACATAATTCCATTTAGCTCTTGTTAATTAAATTAGCTTAGATTATTAGCATTATATTTCCTCACAACAGCTTAATTGTAAAAATAATGGTATTAATGACAAAATGCATTTAATATCTGATTATGAAAAGTTACGTATCTCACTGACAGCCCTATATTTCTGCATAATAAGCTAACGTTGGCTTTTCACAGTGTAAAAAGGGTTGATGATAACAATTTAAACAATTCAAACTGGCCAAAGTTCAACCACACAATGAAGTAAAACTTTATTACTATTTATTATTATTTATTATGTTCTAAACAATGTGTGTTTTAACCAGTTTAAACAAAAAAAACACTCTACAGACTCAGTTGATCTGATGGGAGGTAATACCTTGTAAGCAATTAAAAGAATCTTGAAGTGAATTCTAAACCTAACTGGCAACCAGTGCAGAGAGTCTAAGATCGGTGGGATTTTCTAGTTAACATCTAGTTATTATTTAAGGAATAATTGGGACTGTTTATAAGAATCTCGGTTTTGTTTTTAGTTGAAGGAAATTATAAGACATCCAATTCTTTATGGCAATCAAACAGTTTTGGAGAGTGTTTAATTTGGAGTAAACATTTGGTTTTACTGAGACATAAAGCAGCGTGTCATCGGCATAACAATGATAAAATATAGAACCGAATTAAGATATAAAATAATAAGCACAAACAGAGAAAACAGGATTGGAACAATCAATAGACAAGCCTACGTGTAAGGAAATCATGCAATGTGATAAGTAGGCCACAGTTTGAGGAAAAACTTAACACTTCCTTGATCTTTTTGAAGTGAAAATCCACACATTCCATCCTGTGTTTTCTGACATCAAAATGATGAAGAGCAGTTGTTTTTTTTGTCATGAAGAAAACACTTGCCAAGTGTGAGTGGTGAGCAGGCAGTGTGTTAACTAGAATACACAAAATAATTTCATTCTGTAGTTTGTCCACAGAATTGTGGTAATTGACGACAACAGGTGGCCACAGCTGTCAGTTAATCTAAACCGGGTGCCTTCCCAAATCTAATCTATAGCTCTACCCTAAAATGAGAGTATGGCTGTTTAAATAAGTAGAGCTTGCACTTGATGTCTTGGCAAATGGGTCAAAAAAAAGAAAAACTTTTCTATTGATTTTTATTCACAATGATTAGGATGGTAATGTAAGACATGACAAGACAACTGCTGTAACCATACGCCAATGAAAATAAGTTTCAGAAATGCAAGCTACAAGCTAGAAGTTAGAAAACATTACACACACAAACAGCTCACTCTTTTCTGCTTATGTGCATTAAATAATATCAGTTAATACACCATTTAGTCCAACGTTGCTACATTTAGCTATGACTGCTATTTCAACTGTTCATGGAACAGTGAACTCCAGAGTGTAGTGCTCTGAATTATCGCATGATGTATTCCAACTGCGCTCTGAATTTAAGAACTGTCCAGTTTGTTCTAGAATGCACTTTTTGCTAATCAGTGACTATTACGCTCTCTTGTGATTTGAAAATTTCACTTATATATTAAAAGTAATCATTCAACTATAACCTCCTTCCTTGTTTCAGGAACATGCAGAAGTCTCAGACAGACATCTTATAACCAAGACAAATCAAACCAAAAGCAAAACTACCTGCATGGCTAGATACCACGAGGGTTAACTGAATAATTACATTTATTTGCACTTTGAATGCACTGTCACTTGAAAGATTGATTTTGTGCAGTCGAGTTCATAGTCTTGTGTTATCTTCAAGTAGATGATCATGCAGCTATAATGATGCATGTGAACCATTCTCATTGTCATTTCTAATATGTGAGCAAACAAAACAAGCAAGAGATCAAATTGCCGTGTGTTTTGAATGATCAATAGTTCTTCCCTGACACTTGTTTACGCTGAACTCCGAGAAGCATGCTTATTATTTTCTATTTATACGACGTTCATCAGCCACAGATGTCAGAGCTCCGTGTTAACATGCCTCACAGACACAATGGGAGTGTTTTGTTGCAGGGTGTCTCTGATGTGCAAAGCATTGCAAATGAATTCATCTAAGGAGGAATTCTGACCTCTGACACAGCCGGTGTCACCTCCAAGTTCACAGCGATCACTGAGTGGCTCTGCCACGGGGGTCATCCCTCCCTCCTTCAGTAAAACAATGATCTCACTCCCCGTACCAGGAATCCGCTGATTGTTTGAAATACCTTCCACTGTGCTTGACTGAGCACAACTTCTTTTTCCCATCGACCCGGAGGACGGAGAGAGTTGGGGGAAAACAAAATGACCTTGGTGGGACACTTCTAGTCCTCTAGCATGATGGGAACTGCCTTCATTTGATCCCTCACAACCAACTAGCTAAGACAGTGAGACTCACTGTAGAACAGTGACTTATGATGCTAAGATATGCAAAAATACATCTTCCTGACCAATTTAGAGGCCAATATCAACACCTGAGACAAACAAAATAAAAATAAAAAACACCATATCACCTTATAGTCTTTTTTTCTAAATAAACACAAATTGTGTTTACATCCAAATGTGGGAAAATAGACTTTGTTATCAAAGATGATAGGAATGGTAAAAACCTTTGTAACTGAAATAATTTCTATTAATAACTACATATAAAAGGTACACTTTTAGTACACAACATAAATTGTTAATGGCACTTATTTTGAATATGAAGAGTCAGAGGCTGGCATCAAATGTCTATTCACATGTGTTATCCTGTGTAGTGTACAGTGACATTAAAAACATTTTAAGTAGCCCTTAAATACAAATTATTGGTGTCAGCTGTATTAAACTAAAATTAAAATTAAAGTTTTTCTATTTGCTCTTCCAGTTGATTGTTAAGCTGCTCTGCAGTTTGACATTAGAAGGCTGTTTTACAGTCACTGCTCAAAGCCTACATTTATACACACACACACACACACACATGTATATATATATATATATATATATATATATATATATATATATATATATATATTATATATATATATATATACACACACATCATTATAGCTATATCTGCTATAATCCAATATCAGCAGAAAATACTGGCTGAGCAATGTAAAGTAAGACTTGGCCTGGACCAGTTCTTTTGAGATAAAGATGGGAAAGTGGGATATCTATGTATCAATGCAGCATGGAGTTAGAGAACAGAATTTCTTTGAGTTTGGCTCACAAGTGACCTTGAACATTTTAATACCTTATTTAAGAAAGTACCTAATATCTCAGTGAGCGAAAGAAAACAGACAGTGTGACATGACTGCAGAAACACTGGCAAGCTTTCCCCTGCTGCAACGTGCACTTCAGTGTCAGAGAACAGAACAAAAGAGTGTCACATATAAGGATATGACCTCAAACTGCAGAGGAAGAGGCACATTGTCTGCCTGTGGAGGAGGGGGAGGACGGTGGTGAAACTAACACTTTTTATTCCAACGTCAGTTACACAGACATCTTTATATTTAGAAACACAAATGCTTGTGACCAACAACCAATGCAGATATTCCGTCAGGTGCAGTGATATTTACACTTTTGCTGATGACAACTTAAACAACGAGATTCAAAGCTCATTCTTGGCTCATCTCCATCTGCTGATGATGATCATTTGATGTGACTGATAGAACCAGCAAGGCTACGACATGGATTATGATGTGAGATGGCCTTGTCAACTACAAATATAGTCTGTAAAGAAAAATGTTTCTTAGACACAGGTGAGGAGTTGTAAAAGCAGAAAAAAGACACGAGAAAATGAAACGCAAGAAGTATGCATCAAGAAGAGCACTGGAGGACAAGCCAGTGAAGACTGTATGTGTGCAACAGTGGCTGTTCTCTGGTCAGTATGAGCTCCTGCTTTATGTGTGACTCAGCAGCTGCAAAGAGAAAACTGCTGACAGGAGACAGTAGGACTTTAAATTGGAACTACTACTACTGTTTGCTTCAGTGTTCCCCAGGAGGATGCAGAGAGGGGCTGCAAACACCAGAGAGAGCCTAACCCTGGAGACACACTCTGTTTACACCACCTCGTTTTCACAGCAAACTGCTCTAATTTGATATGGTATGCATATCATTTCCATGGGGGCAGTAGGAGGGTGGGCTCTGGGGACCACACAGACAACAGTGTTTACTATGAATAACCTCAGCAACCCTAAGAAAATCCAACATGAATATATGGAGTAGCTGGCCTAGCTCGACACAGTGACGATTTTTCTGTTACTGTTACCAGGGTGAATATCTAGACACAGTGAAAGCACTTGATGTGGCTCTTTGGCTGCCATTTTCTCAGTGGGCTCAGTGTGGAGGAAAACTGTAGCACGCGTTATTCACGTCTGTGAATAATAAGGACCACACACAAGTCAGTGGAATTTAAAGTAACATGCAAAACATGCTTCATGAATGCATTTGCTTAAATATGGAGGCATGGTTTCATACAACTGGTTGTTCAAGAGAGTGCTCAACAAAACATGTCATAGCTATTTTTACCAAAGTAGGTGCCCCAGTGGCAATTTCACCACTGAACTATCCAACTAGCACCAGAAAATCGACTTGTATGGAAGACAAAAAGGGCCACACAAATGAAGATTATTTGAATTCGAAGAGAAATTCTAAGAAAATTTAGATCAAGCCAATCAAATCTCAGAGAAGCCAAAATATAATTATCTCAACTGATGCCCTAATAAATTCCATGACATGTTTATTGTTATGAATCTCAAGAAAATGAATATGACATTATGTTTAAGTAATTATTTTCAGAATACTTAAAAATAACCTGAGATCAATGACTGAAGAAATCTTTTGAAAAATAGGAGAATTAATAAAGAATGTTTTTTTATATAGTTTTTAGATTAAAGTGAGGACTGAGTAAACTCAAAAACATCTTAATTGAATGATGAACTTTTGAAATGAAACATTTTGTAAAATTTCCAAATTGTGGTTTCCAGTTCAAATAGTGTCAAAAAACACAAGAGTCTGAATCCATCTTTTATTCCATTATGAATGTATCTTGTTGTCAAGAGTAATGCTGGCATTCAGAGGAAGACCAAGGCCATGTGAAGAACATTTAATTGAATTCTGAAATTAATTAATATTTTAAAGATAATGAGCATTCTGAACTGAAGTTTTATTGAGAATTCAAACTTAAAGCCCTCCTCCAGTCAGTATTGGACAAGGTTCTTCCCCAAACAGAGTATGGAGACGTGGTTAATAGTAATAGTAAACTATTTACTACCATTGGGACCAGAGATCACCAGCATGGATTAGCCATAGCATCGATCTTAGCATGGACAAGCAGCATGAATAGCAGTGACAGTGCTAGCTGTCACTCAAACAGAAGTTGTTCTTGTGTACTGAGCAGCTACAGAGTTTATCATGGTGGAACTGTAGCCTGTACTGTACATTTACTGCCACCACACAGCTTCTCTGCCACACTTTCCTCTCTGCTCCGTCACCATCACCTAACACACTCACTATCTCTCCTTCTCCTGCTAAACCACTCACACACACTAATCACTAAGCACTGCCCTGTTTCCTAAAGAATCCACACTGCACTACTGGAGAATGACGTATGACTCCCACATTCTACTATAGTTATACATCATTATTCAATATTAGCAACAACTTACATTGAGCACCAAATTACATTATTTGGCAAACAGTGTGGCTAATCAACACTGCCCAGGAATGGACTAAGAGAAATGTTTAATATCATAGAAATACCAAAACACACTGGAGGAGGACTTTAAATCCAATCAGGTCTTTAAAACAATGGCAAGAAAAACTGCTAATAAACTAAACTAAGTCTAAAGAGCCAGAATTTTTACACAGAACCATAACTTTTAGCTTTAAAGTTCTGATAGAAAAAGTATATATTTAAAGAAATATCTTTTATATAATTGGATGTAACTGTCTTTCATAGATTGTGTCAGCCTCGCATCTTCTTACTGAGGAGCCTACTTGTCAAAACAGCAGCTGTGTGAAAGAAAGGAAACCAAATCGAGCAGCAGCACTTCTACTCAGAGCTCTCTCCAGCTCAGTGGGTGCGAGTTTAAACAGAACTCTGCAGCACTCTCCAGCCCACAGTACTAGTAGTAGTAGCAGTAGTAGTAGTAGTAGTAGTAGTGCTGCACTAATGCAACACAAACAGGTCATTATACTGTGCTAAATGTTTTCTCTTTATTCACTGAACACCACTTTACTCATTCTTTTAAACTGCTTCAATAAGTACTAAACCTCCCGCCCTCTCTCTTTCACTCTTCAAATGTTTTAATTCCAAAACAATTGAGACCAGATGTGCATCATTTAACTCGCTCTGTGTGTTTTGCACAGTTGTAACCTTATGGATGACTACAGGACAGATATTAACTGAGAGTTCAGAGGTGAAGCTTTCCGCTGGAGGCGGTAAGACAAGTCTGTGAGATCATCAAATTGATTTGACGCAACTATCAGGATGATTTAGGTGTCTTGATAATTTCTAACAGGCAACACAAGAAAAAAAAAAAGCCTAACCAAAACAGAACAATCAAAAATCTGCCTGTGGTGTTTTAGATTTGATAGCTTTTTGGCAACTGTCTCCGTTGTGCAGCAAACACACAGACAGGCACTGACTCTGCAACCGCAGACTGATGGGAGCTGGCTCTGACGGGATAATGCAATCTGATTTCACATGGTGAGCGATAAAGCTAGTGCACATCGCTGCCATGAACGGTGGGAGACGAATAATGAGCAGCCATGATATGACGGAGAGGGAAGGGATCACAGCAGAGAGAGAGAGGAGAGAGAGGGGAAACAATAGCCCTTGGTGTAAAGTGCAGGATCTTAGATTTCTCCCAGCAGTGCTGTTCCATCTATGCCTCACACTGGCAGCAGCCCAGTCAAACATGCCTTTGTGCTGACGTGGGAGAGCTATGGGAACATGTTTTCTTCTTTTTTCCTGGCTAAGGCACTGGCTGGGGATGATGAGCGGAGGTGGTGGGGGTTATATATCCTCAGTGATGCAAACGATCCTTTAATGATATGGAGGGAAAAAATCTATTTGAGAAATGGGGATTTGCAGCGTTTTGTTACTTTCTTACGGAGGAGCTGCTATTCTTTTACGTTTCCTAACAATTCCAAATGATGCGGTTTTAGAACCTTAAGGGGCTGCTGGGATCCATCTATGATCACACAAAGAGATCACTCTATCACATTATACTTCAAGTGCAATTTCATGAATCATTAACCCATAAGTGCTCAGTTACTTTTGAATACAAGCAGCTTCTATTGTCATCAGGATTTTAATTAGCTTGATAGGAACTTCAGCCACATAAAACATGATTACTCCAGGCTCAGAGGAAGCCTGAAGGAGCTAGAAGTGAACAGTACAGTTCAGAATGGAAACATGAAGGGGGGACCCGCAGGGTCACATGAAGGGATCCTGTTGCCGTGTGGGATTTCAGCAATGGCTGGGAACCCTGAGGGACTCATTATGTCCAGATCCCCAAAACAGCCTCACTCAGACTGAGAGATGTTCCCAGGCCACACTCAGTTTGGCCTTGTTATATAATAAAGTCCACCACTGTCACTTTTCTTTTTTAAGACTTCAGTGGGGTCTTGCTTTATTCATTTTGATGCACCTGTCGTTGTTCGGGCTGGACAGAAGAGAGGAACAGGGAACTTAAAAATGTTCCAAAATGTTGTTAATTTACTTTTTATTGTTATGAATGATGATGCTCCAAAGCCACAAAACGACTGTATATAAAGTAGGTGTAATCAATCAGTATTACTGCTGGCCTGATTAGGATCCTGTGTTTTAAACAAAAGGTCTTATCAGATAAAGGTTTACAGTAAAACTTCCCCAAAGTGCTCTGCCCCTGAATGCAGAAGAAACATGTTGTTTGCAGTCCCATTAATAGTAAATGACACTTTTCCACTTTTACAATAATTCATCCTCCTTCAGCTGCTTCTCCATACAAATTCAACCAACCACGGCAGTTTAACTTCCAGCCTTTTGAGTATTTTGCATCCTCCAACTTCACAGCAGTTTTACAACTACTGCTACTACAAACAAATTAAAGCCAGCGATGCAGTTTAGTGGTAGCTTGTCAACAAATCTTGAAATGTTCCAACCTTTCATACCTTACTAGTATTAATCAACGCACCTTTTAAACATCCAGCAATCACACCACAGTTTTTTTCCAAAAAACGCCTTCTCTTCTTGCCTGTTGTAAACTCTGCATGGGCTGGATGGTCCGGATAGATGCTGCTCTCAGGATAACAAAAGTCCTACCAACAGCTCTGACCACAACCCACATAACTAATGTGACTTTCTAAGTTGCACCTTTTACACTAATGGAAGGGGCAGAAGAGGGAGGAAGCTGAAAAAATATGATGCAATAACGAGGCAATAATTCAGTATCATTGTTAACTGACATTCAGAGGACTCAAATAGTGATAATATAGAATCGTAAAAACAAAAACACGAAAAAACTATCATTGGATGTTAAAATGCAGGGGAAAGTTGCTCCTTCATCATTATTATTTACTATCAAGGCAAGCTATTAAGGTCAGAATAGTATTTGTCATGTAATCCCTCTCGTAATACTGGCAGACAAAGAAAAAAAATACTGCAGAGAAAAGGTAAGATCTTTTCAGATGACAGTGTGATCGAAGCAGAAGAAATAAATACGCTGGCAGATCGGATGAAGTGGCATTTAAGCCTGACTGAGTCACTGTGGGGTTTACAGTTTTGGACACCCCTCCTCCCCCCCTCACAATAAGCAGGGGATTGCCATGCATGGGAAAAGAAAGGCAGCGGGGCTACTGTACAGAACAAAAGGCTCCGTGCGTAAAACTGCGCATGAGTACTGCCGCCATGCACGTGTTGTGAAAGCAGAGCGATGTCAGCGGACGACAATGTGTTTTCATTTCAGCTCCCTTTAAAATGACAATTACACATCACAGCGGGACCGAAACCATCTGTTCTCGTCGTGCACTCCAAACCATCTGCGGCACAATTCATTAAAATCCAATAATCGCGTTATTATAATTTAAAAGAAATAAGAGCAAAAATGCGACACATGACGTGAGGACTGGTTGAGGGTGGAGGGTGATGCTGCGATCCCCTCAGTGCCATCATCGCGTTGCATCAGCACAAACAGACAAAGAGCTGTGATGCCGCGGATGTCACCGCTCCTCAAAATGCTGTATCACCGCATTAATGGCAGCATCACTCACTCTCTTGTGATTTCAGGCACCTCATCGCCGAGTCAAACACGTGGCGATTGAACAATGGCATTCCGAAATAAACACATTTATTCCGCCCTCTCGTCCTGTCAACATAGCGCCGTGCCTGCCTGAGCTCCGTGAACACATGCTTCATTTTATTCCACGAGAGTCTCAACAAAGCAAACGCTGAAAACTGAGGTGAAGCTTGCCAACCGAATTACTGTCACTGTAAACTTTGTCAAATAATATACATGAGCCACATTTCATATCTGACATGTATTTTTAGGACGCTAATGGATCGCATGGATAACAGCATGTGTCATCAAAGTGGTTGCGTAAATGTTTCTTTTTTTTTTTTTTTTATAAGAAACAAAAATCTAAAAGATTCCCTCTTTTACTTTCATAGCGACTTGTATCACAGTAACCTATAATTCACCACTACACCACTGCACAATAAGACTGACAGGACTGACTAAGCCGCTACCGCAGCACCCATACACATGACAATGCAGGACCGCGCGTCAAGGCGCAGCTGTTACGTTCCAGTCACCGCTCGAGTTAAAAATCACCTGTGTGTTCTTTTATTCTCAGCAAGGTGAAGGCAGTCGGGCTTTGCTCCTGGTATCTGTCACATAAGGGGTTAATAATGTTAATGAAAATATGAGTTCTTAAACGACACCGTCGAGTGATTGATTCCATTGGCTGCCGGAGTAAAACAGGCTCGTCCTTACACAGCAAATATTCTGATGATTTTTCTCTTTCTTTGGTTTTATTATTTTCTAATTTTTTTTTTTTTTTTTAAGTGGATTAATGAGGAGGTGCGATAAACGCCGATTTCAGATTGGATAAGGCAGGAAGGATTTTCTAATTCACTGTATCGTAAAAAAAATAATGACGATAATTATACTGATCATAATAATGGCAATACTAATACATGCTCAGCTTCAAATTAATTGGATGAATACGCATGGAGTGACTGAGGGAGGCGTTAAATGACGTTCAGTGACAGCTTCTTTATGGAGCATTTCTCCTGGCAGCAGCGGCGGCGTGCCTGACCCTCCGCTGGGATCACCGACGCATCTACTTCTCAAAAACAGAGAAAGGGGAGCGCACACGACGTATTGACTCAAAGCATAACAGGATGTGGTACTGAGCTGAGTTTCACTCCCGAACCCGCGTTCACACCCCAACACATTACACCCTCCAATATTCGCACCACCGCCAAGCTTTCAAGATTCATGCATGCGGTTTTGCTGCTTTTTCTATAAGTGACTTTTTCCATATATCACAGGGAGGGCTTCCCGGCGGTCTGTAGCCCACTTACACAAGTTTGCAACTTGAGTATGAGAGCATCAACAATAGGCTGAGATTGACAAACGAGGAGCTGACAGAAATAAGTCAGGAAGAGAAATAATGGGGATATAAGGTGAGAAGACGAGAAGAAGCGTGCTCACCTTTTACTTTCTATTCCGCTCGTATTCCAGCCTTTTGTCCGTTTCCCACATTAAGTTCTCTCACATGATGACTCGCTTTGTCGTTTCCGCAAAGCCTCCCGACTGCAGATAGGTGACTTCTTCTCCCGCCGCTGCAACTCTAATTTCTCACTTACATAAAAAAGCACAACGTCTGTGATTCTACGGTCTGTTGTTACGACTGCGCGCGCGCGTGTGCATATGCGTGTGTGTGTGCGTGCTGATCCAGGCGGCGTGCCGCTCCGTCTCCGCTGTTCGTTCCACTCGACTGGAACGCCTACTCTCAGTCGCTACATTGTTGACATTCGGCCGCTGACGTCACTCTATCCCCTCATTCACAACATCGTTAGCGCGGTGCTGCTCTGCGTTGCTGCCGTCGAGAAGCGCGCGCGTACTCTCGCGATTGTGCGCAGCGGAGCTTGGAGAATGGCACTACCGGCGGGCAGCTCAAATCTCTCCCCTCGTGCTCGCGGGTTCGGCTTCCTAGCTCCCCCTCTCCCTCCTTCCCCCCTCCACCTCCCCCCGGTGCACACAGCAGGAATATGACGGAGAACGATGACACAAGGCGCTTTTCACGAGCTGCAGATGGAAAACAAATGTAATCGACTTGGTCAATTTAGTCAACTTATTTTTGAGCCAAATTTCATTACATCATTATCATCTTCAATTATTATATTATTTCATTCTCAAGCATGAATTCGCTCATGGCATATATGATACAGTATCAAGTATTTAAGAACATGTGCAATGTCTACTACAACAACAGCAACACCAACAACAATAATGCTAATAATGATAATAAGAATCAGAATAATATCATCATCATCATCATCATCATCATCATCCTATTTTCTGTTTCCATCCAGGCACATCTTGTCACCATGTTACGCTTGATTTGCTCTGTAGTTTTCCTTGCAAATGCCAGATGAAGATCTGTTTATATGTATCAGAGTTTACTAGGTTTGGATTTTAACAAGTGACAGAAAATTAAGTTTGATCCAGGCTGTTTCCTGGCAACAGAATGCCATTAAGGAAGTGATCACAACCTAGTTGCATGACAAATGTGAGGGGTGGTGAGATGACAGGATGAAAACATAGGAAAGAAGAAAAGACATTTCTGCTACAACAAACCCCTTTTCTAATGACACTGAACAGTTTTACTTCATCAGGCCTCTAAAATATTATATGAAATCATCTGAGAACTGATCATCACTTGTGACCTGCTGACAGTATACATGCATATCCCGTTAGAAGTGGGTGTACAAGCTCAACCTGGGATCCTGGGATTCCAGAGACCTTCATTTAATTTAACTAGCTGAATAAAGACATGTTAAGTTGTTGTTTTTTTTTTAAATATGAATTAAAATGTCAAGATAAAGTCCCCATCTACAGTTGTTAAGGAGAATGCTGTGATGCTCCAGGAATGTTTTGTGGACTGCAAAATTTCACCCAACTTATCATCTGCTTGGGGGTGAAAAGATAATGACTGGAATTTAATTTTTCAGTGAACTGTTCCTTTGATGTATACAGTAGTGGGCCAAATGCCTTTAGTCTCTTGCAGTCTCTGTGATGAGTGATGAATGGTCATGCATGTCTTGGATATAAAGAGCATCAAGCCAGAGAGGTGTGGTACCAATGACTTCTATGGTACAATACACTTGGAAGGACACTGTGCAGACATCAACTTTCCCTGGGTTTTGGTGTGCTAATGGTTGTGAGTGTACATAGGGAAGGACCAGATACGTGGGGGCTAATTTCTAAGTTGAGAAATTAAATCAGACCATAGCAAACAGGCAAACATAAATGCACATGCATGATGCTAAATGAGCAGATCGAGAGGTGGGAGGGAGGTAAGCTGGAGAGCGCTGTTCAGCTTAAACATGGGCTATGTGAGGGAGGCAGAGCTTTTTGTTCTGGAAGGAGCTCACATCCTATTTGGACAAGCGAACACTCACAGGAGATGTTTTAATTCCTAATGTAAAAACTACCCCCGGGGAGTTTGCATGTAATTATGCATTATCACAGTACAGCAGACAGCCCTTCTTCATAGCAGCCGTCACTTTTCACTGGATATTCCATGAGTGGCAATCAAAGAGCAGCTCCATGTGCCGGTGCGTGCATTAAACCAGTGATTCGAGATGGTGCTGCTGCTGACATCAAAACAACATCACCAACAGGCATTTTTCATTGGCATGGACAAAGCATCAACGTGAGGGAGAATCTGAAAATGAAGGAATTGGGCATACTATATTCAGGGGGGTGATGATGCTATTTCATGATGATGAGTAGAGCAACTAAGAAAATACAGCATGAAAAAGTGAGGCTGAGAACACGTTTCTTATCTGGATACAGGAATTCTTATTTGATGAGGCACAATACAATTATAATGAACCAACATAATGAAGAAATATGTTAGCAGACAGTCTGACTGAAATTCAGCTTAAAGTGAAACTCTCGCCAAAAAGCAACCAAGGCTTTATTTGTGAATGTATATGAGTCAAACCTTCGTGTAAATGCATAATTACGAAGAAAGAGGCACTTTTAAGATTTACCGTAGTTTCGTATTCGGGCAAGCTAATTTTCAATGGAGTGCATGGGGCACTGGCAAGCTAGCTATTTTTATAACACTAAGAAGGCTCGACACAACATAAAACGTTGCTTGTAGTATCACCAGGGTCTCTACACATGAACACGAGCTTTGAGAACATTGTTTGTGTACACAGAGTTTACTAAAAAGAGAGTTTTTGAACTACTCACCGTTGGAGCTGGATCTCCGGCGCGCCGTTGTCATGGCAGACAAAAAAAAGTGTCGATCCCCGAGTACCTAACAGGCAAGAGAGTAATGGTGGACCTCCTTCCTGTTAGCTTGCACTCGGGGATTGACATTTTTAGGGGCCATCCACACGGACGAAAACGATCTTTTTTCCTCCGTCTTCCTCGGCATCTTTTCGAGAATAATTGCGTCCATACGGATCCACTGAAAATGACCGAAAACACTGTAGTTCATATTCCAGGCCTATAGGTGGCGCTTGAAATTCACCAAAAACGGAAAAGAAGAGAAGGAGCATGCGCATAAAGCTTGACAGCTGTAAACACACAGACAGTAGACGGAGAAACCGAACACAACAAGAAGAAGATGAAAATGGCTAGTGCAAGGAAACCAGAATCGTTTGTGTGGACCGGTAATGAGGTCGAACTGCTGCTGCGACTCACACTCAACTACAAGGCATGTAAGTTTCAAGAAAAGGCTCAATATCTTCTGCGCAGGAACATAAGCATGTAGTCCAGCATTGTTGTTGTTGTTATGAGACGTCGCAGGGTTCAGAGGTCGAAGGCTAGAGGTCAGGGGGTGGGGCGATGGCGTCATCATTTCGGAAAGTATGTGGATTCGCTGTTCACATGAAAACGGGACAGCTGTGTTTTCGGATTTTTTCACCCTGAGACCCGTTTTCAAAAAAGTGCATTTTCAGGCGTTGCGTTTTCAGGATCCCTGTGGACGGTTGGCCAAAACGATGCAATACATGTGCATTTTCACAAAAGAGCATTCTCATCTGGACGGCCCCTTTGTCTGCTGTGACGGCGGCACACCAGAGGTGCTACTGCTAACGTGAGTTGTCCAAAAACCTTCTTTTTAGTAAACTCTGTGTACACAAACAATGTTCTCAATGCTCGTGTTCATGTGTAGAGACCCTGGTGATACTATGAGCAAAGTTTCATGTTGTGTCGAGTCTTCTTAGTGTTTTAAAAATAGCGATTTTAATGCTAGCGTACGGGTGCCCCCGCACTCCATTGAAAATTAGCTTGCCCATAAACAAAACTACGGTAAATCTTAAAAGTGCCTCTTTCTTTGTAATTATGCTTTTACAAGAAGGTTTGACTCATATTCAATCACAAATAAAGCCTCGGTTGCTTTTTGGTGAGAGTTTCACTTTAATCTTGAACTAAAACATCATATAAAGTATATCTGCTATATATGTTTGTTTTGAATTGTGTGCTTATGTCAGCGATCAACACAAAGTCATTTCAATTTTATTTAGGTCTCTACGATAACACCGCACCCTAGATTGGTGTTCACCATTTGAAGTACTGACAGTATCATTTCAGTGCTGTTGATTGGTGCAATATCTGTGTGGTTGACCACTAACAACAGTACAGTACAGTATTGCGGTACATACACTGTAACCTACAGGGGTTAAAACCTTGTAATCGCTACTCTGTTAACACTTATCAGAACTCCTGAGTGTGAAGAGCTGCCCGTGGCTTAGCAAGTGTACATCAGTGAAAAGCAGCATCTTGTTAAAATGATCTCTAATGATGTACGCTAACTAGCTCCGGCTCCAACTTGGAATACAAATTTAGGGGGTCCTCAGCGTGTTGTTGCTGTCATATCATAACTACAAAAAAAATTACTTTTAAAACTTGGTCCTTCTCAGTCTCAAGTCACCTCCTTATGTATAAATCTATTTGTGCCCACCCCTGACTACACAATGTAATAACAGCCATTAGCAATACACAGCCTACATCTTCCCAATGCCTATTCTCTTTGCACTGTGGTACAATTTTTAAGACATTCACAGCTTTGGTCACTAGCAATTTATGCTAACTGTATGTGGGCTGAGAAATGGGAGAAAAAAAGCTTTTTCAATCAATATTCATGTACCTTAAGATTAATTTCCAGTCAATAGTGAGCGATTGAAGCTGAAAATGAACCACAAATATTTCCGGAAATGATTCTCTGCTCTTTTGAATAATACAAAAATATACGCAATAGCCACACCACCATTATAGTTTGTCACTTTCACAAAAAGTGAGGATAATTCACATTTCAGTTAGGCTTAAAAATGCTGCTTTTCTAACAGACAGTAGCGCCATTTGCTTAATCCAAATGGTACTTTTTTATGTGCAAAGTCAGCTTACTTCTAAGAACTCAGATGACAGGTACAGATTTCATTGCAGCCTGCGCACAGTGTAACTTGAAATTAATATGCATTACTCATAATTTGAAAGTCAAATGTGACGGAAAAAAATCTGAGGTGCCCTGAAATAAGGAGCTAAATGCCAAATAAAAAGTACAGCACCAAAGAAGAAATGCAATCCGTCAAGGGGTTATTTTTTGAGGGTCCAGAGACACAGTTTGACAATCCAGCCGCTAATCCCCCAGATTAGTGAAGGTATTCATATTCATAATCATCCACTCAGAAACCTTGGGACATCTGAGGGTTTTTAATTCTGAAACCCAAAGTGAAGGGGCTCCAAAGCCGGGCTGGGGGCCTTTAGCAGGCAGGAGCAACCCCGTCTCTAAAGGGGCTGGGAGATGAGCCTCGACCCCCTTTTGTCTCAGCGCAGTACATTCACAGTCAACATCTTGCTCATGCTCCCAATGCTAAATGCACTAAATGCATGAGGACAATTTAATTACAGAGTATAGACTCCCTGCACACACACACACACACACACACACACACACACACACTCACACACACACACACTCACACACACACACACACACACTCACACACACACACACACACACTCCTGCACTCAATGACCTCTCCTCGAGGCCTTTTCAAGGCGGCTGACTGAAGTTGGGTGGCGGAAAAGAGGGGGAAGGCGTGGGGGAAGAATGGTGGAGGTGGTGGTGGTGGGGTGGGGTGAGGGGTTGAAAGAGTCTACAGAGCAATGGCATTGGCCTAGCCTTCCTGCCCAGCACTCTCACCATGGACAAACACTGTGTTCTTATGTCAGGAAGTCTAATTAGACTTAATAAAAGCAGCATGTGAAACGTCTGCCTTTCCTCCATGACAGAAAAAGAGGAAGCTCCATGCAGAGGGAGGCCCGGTGGAAATTCTGAAACTCCCTCAGTGTAAAGACAAGGCAGTGATGGGGACTGGACAACAAAGGTGGAATGTTATTGTTAGGTTGATAGGTGTCAGAAGAAAATGCGTCCCGTCATGCATGCATCACTGAGAAGCAACGGATGATTGCTACAGGAATGTGTCCTAAAACCAGCAGAAAGTTAGCACGTTTTCACGTCTCCCTCATCTAAAAATCAAGTGTTTCTGGTTAGATACCTCAAGTAAGGTCTGGTTAACACAAGCTTAAGAAATGTTCATGTTTTGTTGTACCCCATAAAAAGTGTTTACGTGTCTTAAAAAAGGTGGTTGCTGACAAGTGTCGAAATGAACCACAGTGTTTGTCAGGGACATTAAACGTCATCACGCTGAACACAGAGGGTCATGTACCCTTTTTCGTTTCGTTTATAACCTAACGTTAGCCTTTCATCTTTTCATCGGGGAAGATTCTTTTTATCCAAGCATGCAGATGACAGCTGTATTCGACAGGTGATGGATTGAGGTACTTAGTCTCAAAATATTCAGTTTGTAATGGCATAATTATATAGCTATTAACTTTAAATTCAATCAGGGTTAGGGTCAGGATTAGGGTGAGATCTCTCATTGTGTGATATACTCCTTAATACAGTTAATGCACCTCTCTGTACATAAGAACTGGTACTAGGCAATTTTCTGTATAAATCATTTTATTCTATATTTATTAAGAGTATTTTATGTTTATAGTTATGTTTATGTTCTCTTTTCCCCATGCAGCTGCAGCGTACCAGCGTCAGGTGAACTGGATCGACATTGTACGCTTGCAGTTTGCTTAGGTTTAGGACAACACTGTGGTTTGGCTTAGAATCCCTGGGTTGCTTCATACTTTAGTTATGTTATGTAGTTTACGTGATGTTGGATTAGAGTTCATGGCTTGTTTGAAGCGTCAAGGAAAGTTATACTTAAGTCAAGACCATTCTTCTAATAATGCAGTTTGTACTGGATTATTTGACTGATATACATTTTGCTGTTGAGGATGGGTTAGATGAAACATTACATTTACAACATCTTTTTTTTGTCATTCATTTGCACTCACACTCACAGAAGTGCAGCTGCATGTAGCCTCGTCAGGAGTCTGTCAGGACAGAGGAAGCTTCATTATTAAAGCGCCCATGAGAGTAATTTGCAAGACATTATAGAGTAACAATGAATGACAGGTTTAAACAATTCTGTTTCTCTTTATTCATCAATCTGTAGATTTCACAAGGCTTTCATCTATATAGTAACAGTTTATATCCAGTGAATGTGCACTGTGAGCATAAACAGGCACATGTTTTATCATGCATATGCTCAACAGTGACTCATAAGAAAAGTGTTTACAGCAAATCCAAAAGCATGAAAAAAAACCTTCCTCAGAGTGAGAGACACTTCGGTCAAAGAGTCATCACTTCAAGAGCGAGGATGACTCATTTCCAAGTGATTCATCAGGGTTTGCGGTCACCCAGATAGGATCGCCAGCCAAAAGTACTTCCACGAATTTGCTTGGTAAGGGGAGCAGCAAGTCCAGGCAGAGGCACAAAGACGTAAAAGCAGCAGCGTTGTCAGCCAGTGAGCCAGCATGTGACCCAGAGCCAAATGCCTTTGATTACATCAATTATTGCGAGTCTGACGGTGCCTCAGGGAGCGATCTAACCGCCATTCATAACAGAGACTGCCACAGAACCACCTATCAGGCTCAGGTTACCTTCAGCTCCTCACTCCTCAACAACACATACAAACACACACAGCGTCACACATGAAAGAAACACACAAGCAATACACTTTTCAGACCCGCATGTCTTAAAACTATGTCAACACATTCACACGTGCACGCACATGCCAAAAAAATGCCAATTCTAAAGAGTCTCATACATTTTTGAATCTATTTATTCCAACACAGTATTTCATGCTTATACTGTGTAAAATAATATATTCAGAGGCAGGATATAGAACAGAAAGTGTTCCTTTATTTTTTTACACTCCTGTCTCCTTCTGTTCAAACAATCTTTTTAAGGAGCTTTAAGTTATAAAAATACATTTTTCCCCTCCTATTGACCACAGTTTTTTAAAACTCCTGGCTCCAAAATGTCACTGAACTTAAATGAGACTTAATAATGCACACTAATTCTAATCAATGATGCAATACATTTTTTTTCATAGTCAAAATATATTAACTTGGACGTTCTTTTAAGTATATTTGATGACTTAATACGTAAATGTCTACATTTTAAATATCAATGTTCTGTGTCTCTATTACTGTAAAAACACAGACTCTTAAAATAAATAAATGAAACTATACAGCAACGTTGCAGTGACACTCTTCATTTTGTATTCACTTAAGTGTTTACAAAGAATACAGCACATTTAGTAAACCCATGTGTATTATAATCCACTTTATTTCTTTGTTCAAATTTGCTTTTCCGTACCCATGTTCTAACTTTACATGTATTCTTGTAACATAGGACTGCATGTTTTTATGGCTGCGTCATCCCATCAAACACACATTTCCCAGAATTCACATCTTTGGTATCTCTGGAAACATTTAGGTCTCCACAAGAATTTGAAATTAAATTCTGTAGGTTTGAACAAAGTTTGACAACATGATTTGGTCATGAGTCGTCAGGGGGTCAGTGAGGTTGGGGGGTTAACTGTCATTTTCTCTCTCTGAGTGGCAATTAAAGGTCAGCAAACAAAGAATTGTATAATACACTACATCCCATTCTCTGTTTATTTATAATAATTTCTCTGGTTATGATGCATGATTTTAGATTTTATTATTAATCAGGAGCATGTAGGTGACTGGTGTCTGTGAGTGAATATAATTTGATGCAGATCCTAATTCAAATCCTTAATTCTTTCCTCTATATAGCTTTGTTGTCCTAGTGGTCGGCTGTTATCTGGTGTTTTTAGATTAAGGTTAAGCACTTATGGGTGGTTCAAAACTTTGAGTGATACAGGGCTGTAAAGTTTGGTATTGGATTAGACTTGATTGAACTGTTGGAGGTGTGTACTCTACTGAGTGCCATTTTAATTCAAAAATGTGCTTCTCTATAATGCAGCATGTCGTCTGCAAAAAAAACACGATAACTAATGTGAGTAACTAAAGTTGTAAAATAAATGGAGTAAAACTAAAATAGAAGCTATCACAACTGAAATGTAGTGGAGTTGAAGCATAAAGTAAAATTGTAAACGATACCATACTTGAGTTAAAGTATTGATTTAGTGGGGTGCCGTTTAGCTCAGTGGGTAGAGCGGGCATCCCATATACAGAGGCTTTGTCCTCGCTGCAGCGGACCCAGGTTCGACTCCCGGCCTGGGTCCCTTTGCTGCATGTCACTCCCCTTCTCTAATCCTGTTTCCTGTCTGAGTCTTCAGCTGTCCTATCAATAAAGCCAAAAAAAAATATATATATATATGTTGATTTAGCTTCTCTGGGTATTTCTGGCTGTTAGTGATCTTGGAGAAAGGACTAAGCTGGTGGCTTGCCAACTCAAAGCGTCAGTATTTGACAACCTTGGAATGAGAATCAACAATCAACCATCTTTCTCCAGATTTGCGTACTGCACCTTTGAGTAGTGTGTTGTCTACTGCAAGGATGAGGCTTCAGCAGAGCACAACCATATTTTGACCTTATTCCAATAATTTTTGAAGTATTTCCAGACATATATAGTGGCTGTGCTTTCACATTTGCATATCATAGTAGGTTGAACTACTGGCCTTGCTGGTGGCACTCTCTGAATGCTCTTATTGTTCTTAATGTTTTATGCATGATTTCGGACATATTTGGTTCTTTGGCAAACTTGAGTAGATCGTGGAGTTAAGTTCCAAACAATGCTGGAGTGCACAACATTCTGTACATTTGTAATAATGAACCCACTGCTGGGTTGAAAGGTTAACAGACAGAAAATAACGGAATGCTGCAGAAGAACCCAGGTGCAAGAACCCCCCTCCCAGTGTGTGTTCTCTGAGGAACTACCATTTGGCTGGCTGAGTGGGGGGAACTGTAGGGTCAATCCTCGCCTCCGGCTTACAGCAGGATCCATCTCAGGGACTGAGCTCTCTCCATACCTTTGAGATTAAAAGGCAAAAGCCTGAACATCCACACATGACAGGTTGTCATTGTGTGTTTGTCAGGTGTGTGTCCGTGTGCATGGCATGCATGTATGTGGGTGGCGAGGTTGGAGAGTTGCAGAGCTCAGCTGGGTGGAAAGCCAGTTTCTTGGCACATAGATACAACCATCCAACCAACCTTTTCTTTTTTGCAAGCAAATTGGGCTTACAAACAAGAAATACAAGTGTTCTGAGAGGAGGGCTTTATGTCTACAGGCTGCTGTAAATCCGTCAGGACAGAAACTGAGGATGTCTAAACAAACCAGTTTATATTGTGTGTAGATTATGCCAGACGATTGAGGGTCCACATGTTTGTAAGGCAGATGTTTTTTAGACTGAACTTCAGACTCAGTCGCTGTGTTCTCACCACTGCCTCCAACATATCCTGCCAATGCCACAAATATCAGATATCACCAACATTTTTATCACACTCTTTAAAGCATCATTATATTTGTATTAGTGATGGATCAAATAATAGATACGTATCAGAGTCACACATCCCCAGACAGTTATCACTAGCACTGCTTTTCTTCTCCTCTGCAGAGAATTTCACCTATTTAAGCACACTTTTTAAGTCAGCATCAACCATGTATTCAGCAGCAGTATATCACCACGGCAAACCAAGTTGTGCATGAGTTGCTCCTCAACAGGAAATCCACCACCAAACAGCCAAGACCAAAAGTAGACCGACTTCAGCACTCCCAAAACACCAGACTGACTGAGCCATTCTCCCTTGAAGAGCTCAATATCAGCATCAAAGTATGTTTAGAGTACGTTTGAAGCTGTAGAAGCCAATCTCACCTCAGCCCTACATGAGTTACACCTTTACTACGAGCGCAACCACCTACACGCAAACCCTGCGAAGACCCAAGCCTGCTCAGGAACCGGGAAGAAAACAGACCCCTTAACATCACTTGGTCTGGAACACCTCTTGAGCACTGCATCAACCCTGCCTACCTTGGTGTAACACTGGATCGCACTCTCTCTTATAAGGAACACGTCAATTACACCAAACTGAAAGTTAACTCCCGAAATAACATCCTCTGGAAGCTGACCAACATAAATGGGGAGCCACAGCACGCACATTAAGATTTACTGCTCTGGCCCTGTGCTACTCCTCTGCGGAGTATGCATGTTCTGTCTGGGAGAGATCATCCCATGCCAAGAAACTAGCCCCAGCACTGAATAACACCTGCCACTCAGTCACTGGTTGCTTGAAGCCCACCAACATAAACAACCTGCACCTCCTTGCTGGCATTGCCCCTGCTGATGTAAGACGGGGAGTTGCCAGCCGAGTAGAGATGACCAAGGCCACCAGTGATGAACGCCACCTCCTCTACAGACGTGTACCCCAGGCCCATCGGCTGAAGTCTAGGAGAAGCTTTCTCAGCCGTGTCCAGAACCTAATAACATCACAGGAAGAAACCAGACTCCAACTACGGACAAAAAGGCTTGAGGACAACCCCCCTCCTATTGACATGGGAAGCCCACCTTCTGAAGCCCTCCTTCCGGGGTCAGAAGCACCATGGGTCCAGTGGAAGATGCTCAACTGCCTGAGAACAAGAACAGGGCTATCAAAAGCTGCCATGGCCAGATGGGGCTATGAAACTGGCCAAAACACCAGTGAATGTGGAGAAGGGGACCATAAAATGCAGCACTGCCTTGTCTGCCCCCTACTACCCAACCAGTGCAGCTCAAAGAAGCTGGCAGTGCTCCTTTGACACCGGCAGTGTCTGCTGAAATGCAAACCACCGACTCAAGTGTACCTGGTGTTAAAAGAGTAGTGTTCAGAGCAGAGGGAGTACAGCACAGGTTACAGTTTGACTATGAATAAGCTCTGCAGTTCCTCTATACCCAAGAAGACCTTATATGTATGTGACTACAATCGCAATCAATGCTAATATACATATGTCCATGCTAATGAAGTTGATCTTACTAGAACAGCAGTTTGGCTGGGATGGTAATGGATTACATATAACTAGTAACCATGTCCCCATTCCCTGTCTATGAAATAAATATTGGCTGTAGTGCGGCAAATTATTTTAGTAAAATTTTGGTTAACTTATGATAGTGGGCGTTCGTTCCCATCGCCTGATTTTATGTATCAACGGCAATTAAAGTTACTCCAGAAAATGACATCAGAACAAGCAAAAGTACCAATGTAGGCACGAGGGGACCATTTCTATTGCAGAGTTCAATAATGTTTATGTCGGAAAAAAGAATAACACCTCTATATTATCAGTAGTGGAAGACTGAGCCTGGCTAAAATCTGTTACTGTAGTAAAGCCTAACATCACTCTGTGTAGCTGCTTTAATCAGATTCAGGATGTGCACAGTAGACACAGTGTGTGTGTGTGTGTTTGAGTGTGTGTGTGTGTGTGTGTGTGTGTGTGTTTGAGAGAGAGAGAGAGAGAGAGAGAGAGAGAGAGAGAGAGCTGGAGAGTGCTGGCGAGTTAGTTTGGAGTGGGACAGTGCGACAGCCTGTTATTATGGCCCATGTGACTGACAGCGTGTGGGCGAGAAGGTAATTGCTGAAGTATGCCTGCGGTGACGAGGGCCTTCAGGGGAGCGGATGTTCAGCAGACTGAGGCACGCAGAGCACACACACAGAGGCACAGCGAGCCCAGAACTGATGACTCATCTCTCACACCCCATTCACTCCTGTTTGTTTACTCCACTCATCTACAGCCTAAAGCCTGAGTGGTGACAGACAGCGAACTGTCACCCAATGATTGGGCCGTCTTAAAGGATTTCACCTGTTTAGACTTCAGCACAAGCAGCTTAGTTAGATCCAGGTCCACTTCCAATGTAAACAGGCTGCAGAGCAGGCAGACTGTAAGCTTCTGTTTACTGGACTGAGGAGATGCAGACACAGGCTAAATTTACTAACTGCACTCTCAACAACAGAGGTTCTGTAGTGGCTGCAGTATACAGAGGATTAGACTGCTGGACATTATTTATTACACTGTATTAATGTTATGTGTTTTTATCTTGATTAGAGTGTGAGGAAACATCTAAAATATTTCCATTTCATGGAATAATGCAACTATAAACATGATATTGCTTCAATGATGAGCTGGAACATGTTGATAATACAAAGTACTGTGGGTCGTACAGCACAGTGTAAAAAAATATGGGGAAAATTTAAGGGTTAAGAAATGAAAGGGTCAGTTCACCCAAATCATGACAACACCTCTAGTGATATATGACCATTAGGATAGTGTGGCTTTTATCTGTCCATGTTATCAGATTTATGTCTGAGATCTCTTGTCCACCCAGTGGCACAATGTGTGCTCAGCCAGGGCAGTGAAATGTTAGTAAATTAATGATTTATAGCTGCAATAATCACATTTTATATAACCAGAGAATCTAATCATTGTATAATGTGTCACTTTTAGTAACTGGTGGTAGAATGTAACCATGCGCTATATTCAAACTGCCTCATCATATTACTATGAAATAAATGTTGACTGCGCAATGTAATGGAAACAAGAATAATGAGAATATCATTGTTTACATTGTTTACAGTCTATAAACCTGGAGATTGCTCTACAGTTCTGTCTACCAGGTATGCGGTCACCTGGGATAGGAAGGTTAAGTGGCGATCCATTTTCATTTTAGACTAAATGATTGATTAAACTCACGTTTGGTCATGTGTGACATTTTGAGGTGCTAGCACTTTGCAGATTACACACTGCGTCACAGCCAAAGTGGCACATTTTTTGCTCAATATTGTATCCAATGATTTGTCGGCCTGTAGCCTGAAGCCTGAAACTGCCAAAATAAAAAATGAAAATAAATAAATTGCTCAATAAATCAATCAATCAACATGCCAATAAAATAATATTAAAAATAAATGTAGGCATTAATTAATGTATGAAATGTGACATACTTTGATATATCTGTCTGAATGTTTCTCTGCATTTACTTACCTTCGTATTCATTGCCCTTCATGGTCAAGCACCCCCTTACATCTCTGACCTGATTAAACTTCATGTACCTGCCCGTACTATGAGGTCGTCAGGTCAGAGATTGTTGGTGGTCCCTGGCACCCAAACTTTGGAATGCCCTGCCTCTCTCTCTAAGAAGCTCAGAATCTGTGGACTCTCTTAGGAAACAGCTGAAAACTTTCTTATTTAAGCAGGCTTTTAGTTAATATCTTAAATTGTTTTATTCATTGTATTTTTTGTTTTTACTGTTGTATTTCATCTTATTGTGAAGCACTTTGTGATTTTTATCTGTGAAAAGTGCTATATAAATAAAATTTACTTACTTACTTACTATTTATTTTTTTTCCCATTTAATTTTTGATTTTATTAATTCATTTTTCAGTCCCCCATATATGTAGAAAGTTTGTACATACATGTAGATAAATGGATAATTATTTCTACTTGTACTTATGAAAGTAAATCTATTGAAAGAAATTGACTTACATTTAACATCAACTACTTCAAGAGTCCTATTCTTACAGGTCACTTTCACTTTCGCCGAAGTAATATTTAAAGTATCTGTTTTATTAACTGATTCACCAGCAGCAGACAGAAACATCTAGAGATTAGCTGGTGAAGCTTTGAGCTGCTATAAGGAGAGTAAATACTGGACTCATGTCTGTTGAAACAACCATGACTCCAAAGGAATGCCACTGTTCCTGTGTGTTTGCTGGCTGTATGTGAATAAGCAACTGTTTGCTGATGTGTAAGGTTGGAATATATCAATGTTGTGTTTACAGATTGTTGTGCTGCTCTCAAGTGGCCTACTAAATAGAGTTCGGTAGAATAAATACAGTGTATCTGAAAAGCTACTTTATCTTGAGAATGCAGAATACATAAAGCAATGCCAATGATATCATGACATGGATTCACAGTCACAGTCTTTCCAGCAAAACAGATTTTCAACCCATTTTACAAGCTGCAACTCTTATTTTCCAATTTAGGTTGGGAGTATGAAATGACTCAGCACATTATTTGTTAAACAACAACCAAAATAGTCATTTATACGGTCACCTTTAATTCTTTAATATTCTCATAACAATGATTATTTTATACATTTCTTGACTTGGAATTTTAAGGTAACACATGAGGCTCAAACATCTCATTGAGATTCCCGGCTCTGATCTGAGCAGCTGTCATATGTGCTGTTAAAACAGTACAGAGCTGATTTGTGGGGGTGCAGTGTGAGTTTGAACAGTCATATCAGGATTCATACAAACTTGACTTTACGCTAATGTGACATTAAAGGAAAAGTTCACCCAAAAAGGAAAAAACAGTCATTATGTTCTCACCCCCATGCCGATGGAAAGTCAGTTGAAGTTTCGTAGTCCACTGAACATTTCTGGAGCTGCAGAGCAAACCAGTGATGTCCCAGCATTCTGCTAAACAACTGAAGCAGTTAGGGACTTGAGTAAAACTGGAAAAACACCGTAGAAAACATGTAGAATGGCACTGTGTAGATTGTTCAGTGTAATCCAAGTCTCCAGAAGCCCTAAGATCCCAAAGTGATTTGAAAAGACAGCATTTCCAACCTTCTTTCAACAGAAATTCTCACTGTCGCTGCTAAACTCAGAGTGCTGGTGCACATACCCTCTGAGCTGGATGCATGTGCTCCACTGTGTAAAGCACATAAAAAAGTGTCTTTCAAATTAATTTGGTATCTTTGGGATTCTGGTGACTTGGATAACTGAATGGAGCAATTCCATCTACCTCAGCTGTTTAAGAGAGCGCTCCATAGCTGTTTTGTGAAGCTCCAGAAATCTTTTGAGGGCTATGAAACTTCACCTGACCTCCCATAGCCATGGGAATAAGTAGATAATGACAGATTTTTGATTTTTGGGTGAACTTTACTTTCAATACTTATGATTAATCATCAGTGTTGGGCACGTTACTTTTAAAAAGTAATTAGTTATAGTTACTAGTTACTTCTCCTAAAAAGTAACTGAGTTAGTAACGGAATTACTCCACTATAAAAGTAATTAGTTACCAGGAAAAGTAACTATTGCGTTACTTTTATTTCTTCCCTCTTTTGAGCTCGGCAGTCATTTTAGCGTACTCAGCATCTACATATGTATTTATAAAATGTCTTTCTGCATGGCGGACGGCTCCTGCTCTCCCCGATATTTTGCCAGTGAGTGCTCTGAAGGAGTCTGAGTCAACTGTTGATAACGGGAGCAAGTTCTCAACAACATACCTGTCTATCATTGCATTCAGTTCAGTCTGTGTCACAAGTTTTTGTGAAGCTGTTAGCGGAGCTCACGTTAGCCACACCTGGCCTGCTGTCATCATCAACAGCGTCAGCAACAGAGTTTTTGGCCAGTGATAGTTTTGTAGAAGCGTGTGCCGCTGAGAGATGCTTCATTAGATCAGAGTTGCTTACAATGGACGTGGACAAAGGAGATTAAAGTAGTGTCTGTACTTCCACTTTGAAAACGTTAACTTTCCCTCCGGACTCGCCATTGCTGTAGTTCACCTCTGCTAGTTTGTGTGTGCGAGGCTGCTGTGTGCGTGTGTGGCTTGTGTGTAAACTGAACATTGCCACTGATTGGCTTAAGAACTCTCACTCAACGTTAGAGAGCCAATCATCATCACTGGTTGTTTCGCCTCTCCCTCCTCCCTCATCGGAGGAAAATAAAACAGCTCTGCAGCTCCGGTGGCTGAGAGCCGAGTCGGATGACAACAGCTTCAATGATGAGCTTCAGTTTGTAACGCGCCACATTTAATAGTCGGTAACGGTAACGGCGTTGTAACGATGGAAATAGTAATTAGTTAGATTACCCGTTACTGAAAAAAAGTAACGCCGTTAGTAACCCTGTTTATTCTAACGCCGTTATTCCCAACACTGTTAATCATACGTTTGAATTGTATTCATAATTGTCCTGGGTATGATGTTTTTGGTGCTGTGTTGAAGTGCACAAAAATGAAAACAGTGGATCAGTGAATTGATAAGAACTGATGCGTGCATGAAGGCAGCTTGCAGTGTGTACGGGGCCTGTTATTATTAGCTTGCAATTTTAACTTGCAGACTGAATGCACAAATTTCACCTCCAGACCTACAAACCTCAAGCTAAACCAGTGAGTAAATAGAGCCCTCGTGACATTTGACTGTTTATTTGTGTTGTCCCTCGACCGTTTGTGTGTGGAAAACTGTGCGGGTTGATGCAGGCTTCGTGTTTACATGGCATGAAGCTGGCTCGCTGTTGGTTTGAGCTGCACTGCTTGCCTCCCACAGTCAGTTCCACCGGCTGCTGTAGAGATGCTGTGGTGTAAATAGCTTTAAACATTACAGTATTGACATTAGTAAAGGCTGCAGTTAAGACATTTACACAAATCCATCCTACCCTGAATAAACTCTAGTTGACACACACTCTTGCACATTTTGTTTATACAATGTCAAATTTTGTCAACCAAATGTGTGTCTTTTCTTTTATAGTGCTGCTCTCACATATCCCACTCATTCTATCCTGAACCTACGGACATCAGGGACGAACTGAACTGAACTGAACTGAACTATGTACTCTCTTACTGTATGTACTTATTTAACATTGTCATTATTCCAGATACGTCCACATAGAGAACCATCAAAATGTTCATCTCCTGTATGACTCCCTCTTGTGTACTTCCTCCAACAGCTGTTTACCAAGTCAATTGTAAGTTATTAATTGATTATTATTAATTGTAATTAAACAGACACTTCGACTCCTTTCAACACATTGGCTTCAGCTGATATTTAAACTAGATTAGGTCCCTGTTCTCCTTTCAGCACTTCCCCTTTTCCCCCTTCAGATTTCTTTCTGACCTCCAGCCATGCGACCTCTCACCTGTCTTGCAGCTGTAGTGTAGTAGTAGTGTACTGTGGGGTGTGTCAGTACCCTGTGACATCACTGTGGTTACAGGTGTAACAGAGAGGAAAGAGAAGCACCGATTTCCAGCCTAGTGTCAAATAGCTCTTAAAATTTCACCTGTCACTTCCATTTCTGTCAGTGCCTCTGTTTCAACTGCCACTTTAACGTCTTTAAGTCTCTCTCACTCGCTTCAGACTCTCAAATGTTTCCATTGCAATTTTTTAAGTGTAAGGGAAATTTTTTACAGTAGGAGAGCGGTTTTTAGTCTGTGCCTTGGTGCGTGAGTGGGTGGGTGATGATCCCTTGTCACCCTTGACAGTGTGTGGAGTGGAAATTCAATCACTGAGTCGTACCTGGTGTCTTCCAGCAGGCTGCACAGAAAGCTTTGACCTTTCTCATCCTCTGCTATCAAATCACAAAAGGTTTACTTCAGCCTCTCTTCCATGACTCATACAATCAACCAAGCAGAGGCAGACTACTGATATGCCAAGTTGATAAAAATGGGGGGAAAAATCATAGTAAAAAAAGGAAACATTTGCCAAAGCTTTTTCTTCCAATTTCGCATTAGAAAAGCAGCAGCTGCTCACACTCTCCCTCCCCTCACCATCATTAGTGCCCTCTAAATAGACCCGCAGTGAAATTATGAATGGAGAATGATGGAGTTGAGTGCTGTTCCAAATAACAAATTAATTCATGATCCCAATTAGCATACTTACGCTGTTACTGTAGCTAAATGCAATGTGTAATTACATAATACATGAAGTAGAGTAAACAAAGAATTCAGGGCTAGAATGTGAGGCTCTCTGCTCCTCTGATGTATTTGACTCTGCAGAGGAGACCTCAGTCAGTTCTTAAAAAATCGCCTGCAGCCACTTTAAAGACCAACCAGGGATTCATGCAGATTAATGGAATCCTAACTGGCACACGGTGCAATTTATAGACCAACATGCAAGATATTATGACCCAAATTCTGTCCATTATTAAAAACTGCAAAATCTCTCTCTACCACTGCTAGCCTATTTATGTCACCCAGTTTCCATGGCTACCATGCCATAGATAAAATCTAAAGCACACACAGGTTTTCAAGTGCAACATCAACTTTCCCTTGCAAAGAAGGATGAGGGATGACATTCATTAATGCATTAGAACAAAGGCAGACAAGCATGTTATTGTGCATGATCTCAGTTGCATGAATAACACATTGTGTTTAAAATGGAGGAAAACACAAAAACGCTATCATGGACTATAGGATGTGTTGCCATATGTTTGGAGTTTTAAATAATAAGTCTACCCAAAATTAAAATTCAGTGATCATTTACTCACCCTCATGCCTATGAAGAGTCAAGGAAAGTTTCATATTCCACAAAATATTTGTGAAGCTTCACAGCAAACCAGCTTTAAAATGGAAAAAAAACAAAACAGAAAAAATAAAAAAAACAGGTTGTCTGGACACGTGTCAGTGTTGTCCCAACACTTAACACTGATCTTTGGCTCTGACCAGAACTCAGGCACTGTTTTGGCAGCAGCGTTGAAAAATTCAAAGGATCACCCAGCCAGGCATTTAAAACCAGTCCACAGCAGTCATTGGGGTTTTGACTGACCTTGTGAAAATGAAAGCATACATGCATAATGAAATGGACAGTAGCCTTCCTTCCTCTCTCACACACACAAACAGACCATCGCCCTGGATTTCCTACCAGTCCACAGTGGGCCAAACACTATATGTCCTTCTGAGAACAAAGGAGAACAAGACAAAGCTGGCAATAATATGCTGTCTTCCTTATTCCCACCAGTTCAGTGAGGGCAAGCAGGAGCACATACACAATACCTGGTTGGAGAAGGAAGATGACATCATTTCTCCACACTAAAATTAGTCATTGTTCCCCATTTAGCTGTCGACTTCAAACACAGAGACCAACAAAACACACGTCTTTGTCAGCAGAATGCTGAGATAATTTCAACCTGAAATGTAAACCAGAAGCCTGGGCTCTTTTACTGCCGACAGACATACGGGTCATGTTCAGGGACCTCACTATCAAAGACCAGACACAGTTTATGGAACTGAATCCATTTCTATATTAGATAAATGGGCTCAATTCAAAAGAGTGATTGTTCACACAATCAATAAAGTAGGTCGGGCCTGGCCTCGTAGCATGACATAAGGATTCACTTTGATCCTGGCAACTGATACACTCAAGATGTATGGTTCTTTGTCTGTGAAAAACAGCTCCACAGTGCCTTGTTAATGATAAAGACTGGATATTTAGCACCACCTGCTGGCTGAATAGAGACACTGTGGCAGGGAGCGCTTAACCTGTACTGTCCTCCAGTTAAGGGTCTACTTTGCTTTCTGAGAGGTAGAGTGCAGAGCATACGTCATAATAATGTGCAGTGGCCAAAAGGATCAAAACAATATTGCACAAAGCATATTTAAAAATGTCATCATGTTTTGTGAAATGTTGCGCTTTTCTGAAGAGTTTGAACAATGATGATGTGTTTTGTGAAATGTGCTTTCTGAAATGTTTAGTCGTTTTCGAAAATGTTAAATTTGTAAAATTGTGAAACTTTATGTCTTCTGAGGTGTTGCTGTTTTGCCAAATGCTGTGTATGGCTGTGTGATTTTAAGTGTATTGAGTTGACGATGATCTTCTCGTTTCTCTAGAGGAAGACAACATTTCACCATATCTGTAGCAAGATGGAGCTTTCCAAAAAACATTTATCATCTCATATGCAGTTCTTGGACTCACTCAGATCTACAGAAAACCGATTAGAAAAAAAGGCCACTAAGATACTAAAAATTCATCCAACAAACATCGACGCATGAAAATGTGCATCTTTTCACCATTCAGTTTATTTCATAATGCCTTGCTCACCATCATATACTGTACCTTAGTTCCCAATAAGTTACTAGGAAACACTTAATAAACAGTGTGGTGTGTGTTTGGTAAAATAATCCTTAGTGACCAGAAAACTCGTGGATCAGTGAAGACTCACTCTTGTACAGTAACAGATTTAAAAGTAAGACTCATCAAGTCTTGCACTTTTAAAACAGAATTGCTTCAAATAAAATTTGTACATGATCAGACAAAACAAAGTGATTGTGCAAAAATACTTGAGGGATATGAGATCAAGAAAAAAAATAAAACATCCAATCCTTCTTTTTAAAGTATATGTCATTGTTTTGTATGTAAAGCCGTAGGGAAACAATTCCATTATTACAGCTTACTAACTTACATCGTTCTCACTCTCCTCCGGAAAGGATTTCATTCAATGTCCATTACATCAAAAATATATTTTTTTGTAGCTTTTATCCCCACTAAATGTCACATAAAACAAGCACTTAAAATGCAGGCAACTTCTAAGGCAACATGTGAACTAAAAACAAACTAGATACTGAATAGGGAGCTACAGGCTCCTCTATTTTGTCCGCAAGGGCATTCCCAGACCACATAAAACATGTCCTAAAATGCAAAAATGACACAGGAGCTATCATACAAAGTGAACTACTGAATAGAAAAGACATAAAACATCTACACACAAAAACAATACTGAAGTCAAAATGAAAAGGGGAATCCACAGCTACCTGTATTTGCTCTGGAAGCAAGTTTTCTTTTTAGAGCACGAGGAGCAGCTCATTAGAGCTGCAAACACACCCAGAGCTATTCCTGTTTCTCTGACGTCTGACATGAAGTAAACCCTCTCAGAAGTCAATACATCAAACATCTTGAGCAGGTATAGAGGTCTGTGGAGAGGCTCATGCTCAAGACTAGAAAAGGGACAGGTTAGAGCTAAACAGGTTGATTTAAGGGGTGTGTGTGCGCATAACAGGGATACCACACACACGCAGCAGAACAGGTTTCAAACATCCTCACTGCTCTCAAACTTCTGCACATGATTCACACGTTTTTGCTGAAAAGCCTTTTCACATTGTGGAGGACGGTGTGGCTGTCAGCTGAGGAGTGGACACACACTGACCGGGCAGCCCAGAGGCCCTGAGAGCAAACATAGAGAAACACACAACCCACACTCATCAGCCTGCCATCTCTCTCAGAGGACACACCGCCGCTGGAGAAAAGGTCCATCCCAGAGCACAGCAGCAGGGTCTGAGGGGATCAGGATGGGCTGCAGTGATTGTTTGGTCTGCGGTCACAGAATACACTGTGAGGATGTGCAAAGGTATGTACAGATGACGTCGTCTTCATCTACAATGCAACATGCAAGACACAGTAGAATGCAGGTCTCTTTACAAAGCTGGACTGGGAACAGTGTGTATGTGTGCAGAGCATGAGAGTGGGTAGTGTTATAGTGCTGGGGGGAGGAGGGGTCGGCAGGGAGGGAGTGGTAGCAGTTCATATTGTCTCTGTCTCATCACGAGGTACCCTGTCTCTTCTGTTGCTGGACCCGGATCAGCTCCAGCTGTTTTTTGCACTTCTGGTAGTATGTGGACAGACTCTTGTTCTCCTCCAGTAGCTTTTTGTGCTCCTGCACCAGACGGGACGTGTTCTGCTGGTCCTTCTCATCTTGGTCCAGTTCTGCGATGAGCTCCTTCCTGCACACAAGCCAAATTGTTGGAATGAATTCAAACTAACATACAATTAATTTCAACAGGAACAGTGCAGCACTGCATTAGTGTGTGTGTGTGTATATATGTACATACACTACTCACAATAAGTTAGGGATATTGTTATTTACATGAGTGCTTTTCCTATTTGGTCTGAATTTTAATGAAATAAGTAAAAGTTCCCTTTGATATTACTAATAATGAATGAGAAGAAACACCATTTTCATTAGTTTAATATTTATTACCCCCAAAATTTAGACAATAACAAGGATAGCAAATAACAAAAATTGACAATGTCAGTAGCGGGTGTTTCCACCTTTTGCCGCAATGACAGCTTGACAGCGACGTCTCACGCTCTTCACTAGCCTCATGATGTTGTTCTGAGGCAATGCGTTCCACTCCTCCACAAGTGCTACACGCAGTTCTGCCAGGTCACGTGGGGGTGGGGTACGATCATCCAGTCTCTGCTTCAGTTTGTCCCAGACGTGCTCTATGGGGTTCAGGTCAGGGGACATTGCTGGCCATACCATATGAGGCACTCTGACTTCCTGAAGTCGAGCTGTGACAATTCTGGCACGATGTGGTGGAGCATTATCAACCA